>NC_092756.1:68304551-68604551 GCF_047496795.1 Chiloscyllium punctatum | reverse complement strand
GTGGGGAGGGAGTGGGCAGTGTCTCTGTTACAGTGGGGAGGGAGTGAGCAGTGTCTCTCTTACAGAGGGGAGGGAGTGATCAGTGTCTCTGTTACAGTGGGGAGGGAGTGAGCAGTGTCTCTGTTACAGTGGGGAGGGAGTGATCAGTGTCTCTGTTACAGTGGGGAGGGAGTGATCCATGTCTCTGTTACAGTGGGGAGGGAGTGATCCATGTCTCTGTTACAGTGGGGAGGGAGTGATCAGTGTCTCTGTTACACTGGGGAGGGAGTGATCAGTGTCTCTATTACAGTGGGGAGGGAGTGAGCAGTGTCTCTGTTACAGTGGGGAGGGAGTGAGCAGTGTCTCTGTTACATTGGGGAGGGTGCGATCAGTATCTCTGTTACAGTGAGGAGGGAGTGAGCAGTGTCTCTGTTACAGTGGGGAGGGAGTGATCAGTGTCTCTGTTACAGTGGGGAGGGAGTGAGCAGTGTCTTTGTTACAGTGGGGAGGGAGTGAGCAGTGTCTCTGTTACAGTGGGGGAGGGAGTGATCAATGTTTCTGTTACAGTTGGGAGGGAGTGAGCAGTGTCTCTGTTACAGTGGGGAGGGAGTGATCAGTGTCTCTGTTACAGTGGGGAGGGAGTGATCAGTGACTCTGTTACAGTGGGGAGGGAGTGAACAGTGTCTCTATTACAGTGGGGAATACATGATCAGTGTCTCTGTTACAGTGTGGATGGAGTGATCAGTGTCTCTATTACAGGGGGGAGGGAGTGATCACTGGCTGTGTTACAGTGTGGATGGAGTGAGCAGTGTTTCTGTTACAGTGTGGATGGAGTGAGCAGTGTCTCTGTTACATTGAGGAAGGAGTGAACAGTGTCTCTGTTACAGTGGGGAGGGAGAGAGCAGTGCATCTGTTACAGTGGGGAGGGAGTGAGCAGTGTCTCTGAGTCAGTGTGGGGAGAGTGAACAGTGTTTCTGTAACAATGGGGTGGGAGTGATCAGTGTCTCTAATACAGGGCGGAGGGAGTGAGCAGTGTCTCTGTAACAGTGTGGAGGGAGTGATCACTGGCTGTGTTACAGTGGGGAGGGAGTGATCACTGGCTGTGTTACAGTGGGGAGGGAATGAGCAGTGTCTGTGTTACAGTGGCGAGGGTGTAATCAGGAATGTCCGTTACAGTGGGGAGGGATTAAGCAGTGACTCTGTTAAAGTCTGGAGGGAGTGATCAGTGTCTCTAATACAGTGGGGAGTGAGTGATCAATGTCTCTGTAACAGTGTGGAGGGAATGAGCAGTGTCTCTGCTACAGTGGGGAGGGGGCGATTAGTGTCTCTATTACAGTGGGGAGTGAGTGATCAGGAGTGTCTTTTACAGTGTGGAGGGTGTGATCACTGGCTGTGTTACAGTGGGGAGAGAGTGATGAATGTCTCTGTTACAGTGGGGAGGGAGTGATGAATGTCTCTGTTACAGTGGGGAGGGTGTGATCACTGGCTGTGTTACAGTGGGGAGGGGGTGATCAGGATTCTCTGTTACAGTGGGGAGAGAGTGATCAGTGTCTCTGTTACAGTGGGGAGGGAGTGATCAGTGTCTCTGTTACATTGGGGAGGGAATGAGAAATGTCTCTGTTACAGTGGGGTGGGAGTATTCAGTGTCTCTGTTACAGTGGGTAGCGAGTGATCAGTGTCCGTTACAGTGTGGAGGGAATGAGCACGAGTCTGTGTCATCGTGAGGAGGGAGTGAACAGTGTCTCTATTACAGTGTGGAGGGAGTGATCAGTGTCTCTAATAGAGTGGGGAGGGAGTGAGCATTGTCTCTGTTACAGTGGGGAGGGTGTGATCAATGTTTCTGTTACAGTGGGGAGGGAGTGAACAGTGTTTCAGTTACAGTGGGGAGGGAGTGAGCAGTGTCTCTGTTTCAGTGGGGAGGGAATGACCACGAGTCTGTGTCATACTGAGGAGGGAGTGATCAGTGTCTATATTACAGTGGGGATGGAGTGATCAGTGTCTCTGTTATAGTGGAGAGGGAGTGATCAGTGTCTCTGAGTCAGTGTGGGGAGAGTGAACAGTCTTTCTGTTAAAGTGGGGTGGGAGTGAGCAGTGTCTCTGTTACAGTGTAGAGGGGATGAGCACGTGTCTGTGTCATAGTGAGGAAGGAGAGATCAGTGACTCTATTACAGTGTGGAGTACGTGATCAGTGTCTCTGTTACAGTGTGGATGGAGTGAGCAGTGTCTCTGATACAGTTGGGAGGTAGTGATCAGTGTCTGTGTTACATTCGGGAGCGAGTGATCAACGTCTCTGTTTCAGTGGAGAGGGATTAAGCAGTGACTCTATTACAGTGGGGAGGGAGTGATCAGTGTCTATGCTACAGTGGGGAGGGAGTGAGCAGTGTCTCTGTTACAGTGGGGAGGGAGTGAGCAGTGTCTCTGTTACAGTGGGGAGGTGGTGATCAGGATTCTCTGTTACAGTGGGGAAGGGGAGAAGTGTCTGTGTTACAGTGGGGAGGGAGTGAGCAGTGTCTCTGTTACAGTGGGGAGGGAGTGAGCAGTGTCTCTGTTACAGTGGGGAGGTGGTGATCAGGATTCTCTGTTACAGTGGGGAAGGGGAGAAGTGTCTCTGTTACAGTGGGGTGGGAGTGAGCAGTGTCTCTGATCCAGTTGGGAGGTAGTGATCAGTGCCTGTGTTACATTGGGGAGGGAGTGATCATTGTCTCTGTTTCAGTGGAGAGGGATTAAGCAGTGACTCTGTTACAGTGGGAAGGGAGTGATTCATGTGTCTGTTACATTGTAGAGGGAGTGAGCAGTGTCTCTGTTTCAGAGGGAAGGGAGTGATCAATGTTTCAGTTACAGTGGGGAGGGAGTGAGCAGTGTCTCTAATACAGTGGGGAGGGAGTGAGCAGTGTCTCTGTTTCAGAGGGGAGGGAATGACCACGAGTCTGTGTCATACTGAGGAGGGAGTGATCAGTGTCTCTGTTACAGTGGGGAGGGAGTGATCAGTGTCTCTGTTACAGTGGGGAGGGAGTGATCAGTGTCTCAAATAGAGTGGGGAGGGAGTGAGCAGTGTCTCTGTTACAGTGGGGAGGGAGTGAGCAGTGTCTCTATTACAGGGGGGAGGGAGTGATCACGGGCTTTGTTACAGTGTGGAGGGAGTGATCAATGTTTCAGTTACAGAGGGGAGGGAGTGAGCAGTGTCTCTGTTTCAGTGGGGAGGGAATGACCACGAGTCTGTGTCATACTGAGGAGGGAGTGATCAGTGTCTCTGTTAAAGTGGGGAGGGAGTGAGCAGTGTTTCTGTTACAGTGGGGAGGGAGTGAGCAGTGTCTCTATTACAGGGGGGAGGGAGTGATCACTGGCTTTGTTACAGTGTGGAGGGAGTGATCAATGTTTCAGTTACAGAGGGGAGGGAGTGAGCAGTGTCTCTGTTTCAGTGGGGAGGGAATGACCACGAGTCTGTGTCATACTGAGGAGGGAGTGATCAGTATCTCTGTTAAAGTGGGGAGGGAGTGAGCAGTGTTTCTGTTACAGTGGGGAGGGAGTGAGCAGTGTCTCTGTTACAGTGGGGAGGGAGTGATCAGGAGTGTCTTTTACAGTGGGGAGGGTGTGAGCAGTGTCTCTGTTACAGTGGGGAGGGAGTGATCAGTGTCTCTGTTACAGTGGGGAGGGAGTGAGCAGTGTCTCTGTTACAGTGGGGAGGGAGTGAGCAGTGTCTCTGTTACAGTGGGGAGGGAGTGAGCAGTGTCTCTGTTACAGTGGGGAGGGAGTGATCAGTGTCTCTGTTACAGTGGGGAGGGAGTGAGCAGTGTCTCTGTTACAGTGGGGAGGGAGTGAGCAGTGTCTCTGTTACAGTGGGGAGGGAGTGATCAGTGTCTCTGTTACAGTGGGGAGGGAGTGAGCAGTGTCTCTGTTACAGTGGGGAGGGAGTGATCAGTGTCTCTGTTACAGTGGGGAGGGAGTGATCAGAGTCTCTGTTACAGTGGGGAGGGAGTGATCAGTGTCTCTGTTACAGTGGGGAGGGAGTGATCAGTGTCTCTGTTACACTGGGGAGGGAGTGAGCAGTGTCTCTGTTACAGTGGGGAGGGAGTGAGCACGAGTCTGTGTCATCGTGAGGAGGGAGTGAACAGTGTCTCTATTACAGTGTGGAGGGAGTGATCAGTGTCTCTAATAGAGTGGGGAGGGAGTGAGCAGTGTCTCTGTTACAGTGGGGAGGGAGTGATCACTGGCTGTGTTACAGTGGGGAGGGAGTGATCAATGTTTCAGTTACAGTGGGGAGGGAGTGATCAATGTTTCAGTTACAGTGGGGAGGGAGTGATCAGTGTCTCTATTACAGTGGGGAGGGAGTGAGCAGTGTCTCTGTTACAGTGGGGAGGGAGTGAGCAGTGTTTCTGTTACAGTGGGGAGGGAGTGATCAATGTTTCAGTTACAGTGGGGAGGGAGTGATCAATGTTTCAGTTACAGTGGGGAGGGAGTGAGCAGTGTCTCTGTTACAGTGGGGAGGGAGTGAGCAGTGTTTCTGTTACAGTGGGGAGGGAGTGATCATTGTCTCTGTTTCAGTGGAGATGGTGTAATCAGGAGTGTCCGTTACTGTGGGCTGGGATTAAGCAGTGACTCTGTTAAAGTGCGGAGGGAGTGAACAGTGTCTCTGTTACAGTGGGAAGGGAGTGATTCATGTCTCTGTTACATTGTGGAGGGAGTGAGCAGTGTCTCTGTTACAGAGGGGAGAGAATGACCACAAGTCTGTGTCATACTGAGGAGGGAGTGATCAGTGCCTGTATTACAGTTGGGAGGACGTGATCAGTGTCTCTGTTACAGTGGGGAGGGAATGAGCAGTGTCTCTGCTACAGTGTGGAGGGTGCGATCAGTGTCTCTGTTACAGTGGGACGGGAGTGAGCAGTGTCTCTGTTACAGTGGGACAGGAGTGAGCAGTGTCTGTGTTACAGTGGGGAAGGGCAGATGTGTCTGTGTTAAAGTGGGGAAGGAGTGAACAGTATCTGTGTTACAGTGGGGAGGGAATAATCAGTGTCTCTGTTACAGTGGGGAGGGAGTGATCAGTGTCTCTGAGTGAGTGTGGGGAGAGTGAACAGTCTTTCTGTTAAAGTGGGGTGGGAGTGAGCAGTGTCTCTGTTACAGTGTAGAGGGAATGAGCACGAGTCTGTGTCATAGTGAGGAAGGAGTGATCAGTGTCTCTATTACAGTGTGGAGTACGTGATCAGTGTCTCTGTTACAGTGTGGTGGGAGTGATCAGTGTCTCTATTACAGGGGGGAGGGAGTGATCACTGGCTGTGTTACAGTGGGGAGGGAGTGAGCAGTGTCTCTGTTACAGTGGGGGAGGGAGTGATCAGTGTCTCTGTTAGAGTGGGGAGGGAGTGATCAGTGTCTCTGTTACAGTGGGGAGGGAATGACCACGAGTCTGTGCCATACTGAGGAGGGATTGATCAGTGTCTCTGTTACAGTGGGGAGGACGTGACCAGTGTCTCTGTTACAGTGGGGGAGGGAGTGATCAGTGTCTCTGTTACACTGGGGAGGGAGTGATCAGTGTCTCTATTACAGTGGGGAGGGAGTGATCAGTGTCTCTGTTACAGTGGGGAGAGAGTGGGCAGTGTCTCTGTTACAGTGGGGAGGGAGTGGGCAGTGTCTCTGTTACAGTGGGGAGGGAGTGAGCAGTGTCTCTCTTACAGAGGGGAGGGAGTGATCAGTGTCTCTGTTACAGTGGGGAGGGAGTGAGCAGTGTCTCTGTTACAGTGGGGAGGGAGTGATCAGTGTCTCTGTTACAGTGGGGAGGGAGTGATCCATGTCTCTGTTACAGTGGGGAGGGAGTGATCCATGTCTCTGTTACAGTGGGGAGGGAGTGATCAGTGTCTCTGTTACACTGGGGAGGGAGTGATCAGTGTCTCTATTACAGTGGGGAGGGAGTGAGCAGTGTCTCTGTTACAGTGGGGAGGGAGTGAGCAGTGTCTCTGTTACATTGGGGAGGGTGCGATCAGTATCTCTGTTACAGTGAGGAGGGAGTGAGCAGTGTCTCTGTTACAGTGGGGAGGGAGTGATCAGTGTCTCTGTTACAGTGGGGAGGGAGTGAGCAGTGTCTTTGTTACAGTGGGGAGGGAGTGAGCAGTGTCTCTGTTACAGTGGGGGAGGGAGTGATCAATGTTTCTGTTACAGTTGGGAGGGAGTGAGCAGTGTCTCTGTTACAGTGGGGAGGGAGTGATCAGTGTCTCTGTTACAGTGGGGAGGGAGTGATCAGTGACTCTGTTACAGTGGGGAGGGAGTGAACAGTGTCTCTATTACAGTGGGGAATACATGATCAGTGTCTCTGTTACAGTGTGGATGGAGTGATCAGTGTCTCTATTACAGGGGGGAGGGAGTGATCACTGGCTGTGTTACAGTGTGGATGGAGTGAGCAGTGTTTCTGTTACAGTGTGGATGGAGTGAGCAGTGTCTCTGTTACATTGAGGAAGGAGTGAACAGTGTCTCTGTTACAGTGGGGAGGGAGAGAGCAGTGCATCTGTTACAGTGGGGAGGGAGTGAGCAGTGTCTCTGAGTCAGTGTGGGGAGAGTGAACAGTGTTTCTGTAACAATGGGGTGGGAGTGATCAGTGTCTCTAATACAGGGCGGAGGGAGTGAGCAGTGTCTCTGTAACAGTGTGGAGGGAGTGATCACTGGCTGTGTTACAGTGGGGAGGGAGTGATCACTGGCTGTGTTACAGTGGGGAGGGAATGAGCAGTGTCTGTGTTACAGTGGCGAGGGTGTAATCAGGAATGTCCGTTACAGTGGGGAGGGATTAAGCAGTGACTCTGTTAAAGTCTGGAGGGAGTGATCAGTGTCTCTAATACAGTGGGGAGTGAGTGATCAATGTCTCTGTAACAGTGTGGAGGGAATGAGCAGTGTCTCTGCTACAGTGGGGAGGGGGCGATTAGTGTCTCTATTACAGTGGGGAGTGAGTGATCAGGAGTGTCTTTTACAGTGTGGAGGGTGTGATCACTGGCTGTGTTACAGTGGGGAGAGAGTGATGAATGTCTCTGTTACAGTGGGGAGGGAGTGATGAATGTCTCTGTTACAGTGGGGAGGGTGTGATCACTGGCTGTGTTACAGTGGGGAGGGGGTGATCAGGATTCTCTGTTACAGTGGGGAGAGAGTGATCAGTGTCTCTGTTACAGTGGGGAGGGAGTGATCAGTGTCTCTGTTACATTGGGGAGGGAATGAGAAATGTCTCTGTTACAGTGGGGTGGGAGTATTCAGTGTCTCTGTTACAGTGGGTAGCGAGTGATCAGTGTCCGTTACAGTGTGGAGGGAATGAGCACGAGTCTGTGTCATCGTGAGGAGGGAGTGAACAGTGTCTCTATTACAGTGTGGAGGGAGTGATCAGTGTCTCTAATAGAGTGGGGAGGGAGTGAGCATTGTCTCTGTTACAGTGGGGAGGGTGTGATCAATGTTTCTGTTACAGTGGGGAGGGAGTGAACAGTGTTTCAGTTACAGTGGGGAGGGAGTGAGCAGTGTCTCTGTTTCAGTGGGGAGGGAATGACCACGAGTCTGTGTCATACTGAGGAGGGAGTGATCAGTGTCTATATTACAGTGGGGATGGAGTGATCAGTGTCTCTGTTATAGTGGAGAGGGAGTGATCAGTGTCTCTGAGTCAGTGTGGGGAGAGTGAACAGTCTTTCTGTTAAAGTGGGGTGGGAGTGAGCAGTGTCTCTGTTACAGTGTAGAGGGGATGAGCACGTGTCTGTGTCATAGTGAGGAAGGAGAGATCAGTGACTCTATTACAGTGTGGAGTACGTGATCAGTGTCTCTGTTACAGTGTGGATGGAGTGAGCAGTGTCTCTGATACAGTTGGGAGGTAGTGATCAGTGTCTGTGTTACATTCGGGAGCGAGTGATCAACGTCTCTGTTTCAGTGGAGAGGGATTAAGCAGTGACTCTATTACAGTGGGGAGGGAGTGATCAGTGTCTATGCTACAGTGGGGAGGGAGTGAGCAGTGTCTCTGTTACAGTGGGGAGGGAGTGAGCAGTGTCTCTGTTACAGTGGGGAGGTGGTGATCAGGATTCTCTGTTACAGTGGGGAAGGGGAGAAGTGTCTGTGTTACAGTGGGGAGGGAGTGAGCAGTGTCTCTGTTACAGTGGGGAGGGAGTGAGCAGTGTCTCTGTTACAGTGGGGAGGTGGTGATCAGGATTCTCTGTTACAGTGGGGAAGGGGAGAAGTGTCTCTGTTACAGTGGGGTGGGAGTGAGCAGTGTCTCTGATCCAGTTGGGAGGTAGTGATCAGTGCCTGTGTTACATTGGGGAGGGAGTGATCATTGTCTCTGTTTCAGTGGAGAGGGATTAAGCAGTGACTCTGTTACAGTGGGAAGGGAGTGATTCATGTGTCTGTTACATTGTAGAGGGAGTGAGCAGTGTCTCTGTTTCAGAGGGAAGGGAGTGATCAATGTTTCAGTTACAGTGGGGAGGGAGTGAGCAGTGTCTCTAATACAGTGGGGAGGGAGTGAGCAGTGTCTCTGTTTCAGAGGGGAGGGAATGACCACGAGTCTGTGTCATACTGAGGAGGGAGTGATCAGTGTCTCTGTTACAGTGGGGAGGGAGTGATCAGTGTCTCTGTTACAGTGGGGAGGGAGTGATCAGTGTCTCAAATAGAGTGGGGAGGGAGTGAGCAGTGTCTCTGTTACAGTGGGGAGGGAGTGAGCAGTGTCTCTATTACAGGGGGGAGGGAGTGATCACGGGCTTTGTTACAGTGTGGAGGGAGTGATCAATGTTTCAGTTACAGAGGGGAGGGAGTGAGCAGTGTCTCTGTTTCAGTGGGGAGGGAATGACCACGAGTCTGTGTCATACTGAGGAGGGAGTGATCAGTGTCTCTGTTAAAGTGGGGAGGGAGTGAGCAGTGTTTCTGTTACAGTGGGGAGGGAGTGAGCAGTGTCTCTATTACAGGGGGGAGGGAGTGATCACTGGCTTTGTTACAGTGTGGAGGGAGTGATCAATGTTTCAGTTACAGAGGGGAGGGAGTGAGCAGTGTCTCTGTTTCAGTGGGGAGGGAATGACCACGAGTCTGTGTCATACTGAGGAGGGAGTGATCAGTATCTCTGTTAAAGTGGGGAGGGAGTGAGCAGTGTTTCTGTTACAGTGGGGAGGGAGTGAGCAGTGTCTCTGTTACAGTGGGGAGGGAGTGATCAGGAGTGTCTTTTACAGTGGGGAGGGTGTGAGCAGTGTCTCTGTTACAGTGGGGAGGGAGTGATCAGTGTCTCTGTTACAGTGGGGAGGGAGTGAGCAGTGTCTCTGTTACAGTGGGGAGGGAGTGAGCAGTGTCTCTGTTACAGTGGGGAGGGAGTGAGCAGTGTCTCTGTTACAGTGGGGAGGGAGTGATCAGTGTCTCTGTTACAGTGGGGAGGGAGTGAGCAGTGTCTCTGTTACAGTGGGGAGGGAGTGAGCAGTGTCTCTGTTACAGTGGGGAGGGAGTGATCAGTGTCTCTGTTACAGTGGGGAGGGAGTGAGCAGTGTCTCTGTTACAGTGGGGAGGGAGTGATCAGTGTCTCTGTTACAGTGGGGAGGGAGTGATCAGAGTCTCTGTTACAGTGGGGAGGGAGTGATCAGTGTCTCTGTTACAGTGGGGAGGGAGTGATCAGTGTCTCTGTTACACTGGGGAGGGAGTGAGCAGTGTCTCTGTTACAGTGGGGAGGGAGTGAGCACGAGTCTGTGTCATCGTGAGGAGGGAGTGAACAGTGTCTCTATTACAGTGTGGAGGGAGTGATCAGTGTCTCTAATAGAGTGGGGAGGGAGTGAGCAGTGTCTCTGTTACAGTGGGGAGGGAGTGATCACTGGCTGTGTTACAGTGGGGAGGGAGTGATCAATGTTTCAGTTACAGTGGGGAGGGAGTGATCAATGTTTCAGTTACAGTGGGGAGGGAGTGATCAGTGTCTCTATTACAGTGGGGAGGGAGTGAGCAGTGTCTCTGTTACAGTGGGGAGGGAGTGAGCAGTGTTTCTGTTACAGTGGGGAGGGAGTGATCAATGTTTCAGTTACAGTGGGGAGGGAGTGATCAATGTTTCAGTTACAGTGGGGAGGGAGTGAGCAGTGTCTCTGTTACAGTGGGGAGGGAGTGAGCAGTGTTTCTGTTACAGTGGGGAGGGAGTGATCATTGTCTCTGTTTCAGTGGAGATGGTGTAATCAGGAGTGTCCGTTACTGTGGGCTGGGATTAAGCAGTGACTCTGTTAAAGTGCGGAGGGAGTGAACAGTGTCTCTGTTACAGTGGGAAGGGAGTGATTCATGTCTCTGTTACATTGTGGAGGGAGTGAGCAGTGTCTCTGTTACAGAGGGGAGAGAATGACCACAAGTCTGTGTCATACTGAGGAGGGAGTGATCAGTGCCTGTATTACAGTTGGGAGGACGTGATCAGTGTCTCTGTTACAGTGGGGAGGGAATGAGCAGTGTCTCTGCTACAGTGTGGAGGGTGCGATCAGTGTCTCTGTTACAGTGGGACGGGAGTGAGCAGTGTCTCTGTTACAGTGGGACAGGAGTGAGCAGTGTCTGTGTTACAGTGGGGAAGGGCAGATGTGTCTGTGTTAAAGTGGGGAAGGAGTGAACAGTATCTGTGTTACAGTGGGGAGGGAATAATCAGTGTCTCTGTTACAGTGGGGAGGGAGTGATCAGTGTCTCTGAGTGAGTGTGGGGAGAGTGAACAGTCTTTCTGTTAAAGTGGGGTGGGAGTGAGCAGTGTCTCTGTTACAGTGTAGAGGGAATGAGCACGAGTCTGTGTCATAGTGAGGAAGGAGTGATCAGTGTCTCTATTACAGTGTGGAGTACGTGATCAGTGTCTCTGTTACAGTGTGGTGGGAGTGATCAGTGTCTCTATTACAGGGGGGAGGGAGTGATCACTGGCTGTGTTACAGTGGGGAGGGAGTGAGCAGTGTCTCTGTGACAGTGAGGAAGGAGTGAGCAGTGTCTCTGTTACAGTGGGGAGGGAGTGATCAGTGTCTCTGTTACAGTGGGGAGGGAGTGATCAGTGTCTCTGTTACAGTGAGGAAGGAGTGATCAGTGTCTCTGTTACAGTGAGGAAGGAGTGATCAGTGTCTCTGTTACAGTGGGGAGTGAGTGAGCAGTGTCTCTGTTACAGTGGGGAGGGAGTGAGCAGTGTCTCTGTTACAGTGGGGAGGGAGTGATCAGTGTCTCTGTTACAGTGGGGAGGGAGTGATCAGTGTCTCTGTTACAGTGGGGAGTGAGTGAGCAGTGTCTCTGTTACAGTGGGGAGGGAGTGATCAGTGTCTCTGTTACAGTGGGGAGGGAGTGAGCAGTGTCTCTGTTACAGTGGGGAGTGAGTGAGCAGTGTCTCTATTACAGTGGGGAGGGAGTGAGCAGTGTCTCTGAGTCAGTGGAGAGGGATTAAGCAGTGACTCTATTACAGTGTGGAAGGAGTGATCAGTGTCTGTGTTACAGTGGCGAGGGTGTAATCAGGAGTGTCCGTTACAGTGGGGAGGGAGTGATCATTGTCTCTGTTACAGAGGGAAGGGAGTGATCAATGTTTCAGTTACAGTGGGGAGGGAGTGAGCAGTGTCTCTGTTACAGTGGGGTGGGAGTGATCAGTGTCTCTGTTACAGTGGGGAGGGAGTGATCAATGTTTCAGTTACAGAGGGGAGTGAGTGAGCAGTGTCTTTGTTTCAGTGGGGAGGGAATGACCACGAGTCTGTGTCATACTGAGGAGGGAGTGATCAGTGTGTGTATTACAGTGGGGAGGACGTGATCAGTGTCTCTGTTACAGTGGGGAGAGAGTGAGCAGTGTATCTGTTACAGTGGGGGGAATGGGCAGTGTGTCTGTTACAGTGGGCAGGGAGTGAGCAGGAATCTCTGTTACAGTGGGGTGGGAGTGATCAATGTCCCTTGTTACAGTGGAGAGGGAGTGATCAGTGTCTCTGAGTCAGTGTGGGGAGAGTGAACAGTCTTTCTGTTAAAGTGGGGTGGGAGTGAGCAGTGTCTCTGTTACAGTGTAGAGGGAATGAGCACGAGTCTGTGTCATAGTGAGGAAGGAGTGATCAGTGTCTCTGTTACAGTGGGGAGGGAGTGATCAGTGTCTCTATTACAGTGGGGAGGGAGTGAGCAGTGTCTCTGTTACAGTGGGGAGTGAGTGAGCAGTGTCTCTGTTACAGTGTGGAGGGAGTGAACAGTGTCTCTGTTACAGTGGGGAGTGAGTGAGCAGTGTTTCTGTTACAGTGGGGAGGGAGTGAGCAGTGTTTCTGTTACAGTGGGGAGGGAGTGAGCAGTGTCTCTGTTACAGTGGGGAGGGAGTGAGCAGTGTCTCTGTTACAGTGGGGTGGGAGTGATCGGTTTCTCTGCTACAGTGGGGAGGGAGTGATCAGTGTCTCTGTTACAGTGGGGAGGGAGTAATCAGGAGTGTCCGTTACAGTGGGGAGGGATTAAGCAGTGACATGTTAAAGTGGGAGGGAGTGAGCAGTGTCTCTGTTACAGAGGGGAGGGAGTGAGCAGTGTCTCTGTTACAGTGGGGAGGGAATGAGCACGAGTCTGTGTCATAGTGAGGAGGGAGTGATCAGTGTCTCTATTACAGTATGGAGGGAATGATCAGTGTCTCTAATAGAGTGTGGAGGGAGTGAGCAGTGTCTCTGTTTCAGTGGGGAGTGTGTGATCACTGGCTGTCTTACAGTGGGGAGGGAGTGATCAATGTTTCAGTTACAGTGGGGAGGGAGTGAGCAGTGTCTCTGTTTCAGTGGGGAGGGAATGACCACGAGTCTGTGTCATACTGAGGAGGGAGTGATCAGTGTCTCTATTACAGTGGGGAGGACGTGATCAATGTTTCAGTGACAGTGGGGACGGAGTGATCAGTGTCTCTGTTACAGTGGGGAGGGGGTGAGCAGTGTCTCTGTTACAGTGGGGGGAGAGTGAACAGTCTTTCAGTTAAAGTGGGGTGGGAGTGAGCAGTGTCTCTGTTACAGTGTAGAGGGAAGGAGCACGAGTGTGTGTCATAGTGAGGAAGGAGTGATCAGTGTCTCTATTACAGTGTGGAGGGAGTGAGCAGTGTCGGTCTTACAGTGGGGAGTGAGTGAACAGTGTCTGTGTTATAGTGGGGAGGGAGTGACCAGTGTCTCTGTTAGAGTGGGGAGGGAATGACCACGAGTCTGTGCCATACTGAGGAGGGATTGATCAGTGTCTGTATTACAGTGGGGAGGACGTGACCAGTGTCTCTGTTACAGTGGGGGAGGGAGTGATCAGTGTCTCTGTTAGAGTGGGGAGGGAATGACCACGAGTCTGTGCCATACTGAGGAGGGATTGATCAGTGTCTCTGTTACAGTGGGGGAGGGAGTGATCAGTGTCTCTGTTACACTGGGGAGGGAGTGATCAGTGTCTCTATTACAGTGGGGAGGGAGTGATCAGTGTCTCTGTTACAGTGGGGAGGGAGTGATCAGTGTCTCTGTTACAGTGGGGAGGGAGTGATCAGTGTCTCTATTACAGTGGGGAGGACGTGACCAGTGTCTCTGTTACAGTGGGGGAGGGAGTGATCAGTGTCTCTGTTACAGTGGGGAGGGAGTGATCAGTGTCTCTATTACAGTGGGGAGGGAGTGATCAGTGTCTCTGTTACAGTGGGGAGAGAGTGGGCAGTGTCTCTGTTACAGTGGGGAGGGAGTGGGCAGTGTCTCTGTTACAGTGGGGAGGGAGTGAGCAGTGTCTCTGTTACAGTGGGGAGGGAGTGATCAGTGTCTCTCTTACAGAGGGGAGGGAGTGATCAGTGTCTCTGTTACAGTGGGGAGGGAGTGAGCAGTGTCTCTGTTACAGTGGGGAGGGAGTGATCAGTGTCTCTGTTACAGTGGGGAGGGAGTGATCCATGTCTCTGTTACAGTGGGGAGGGAGTGATCCATGTCTCTGTTACAGTGGGGAGGGAGTGATCAGTGTCTCTGTTACAGTGGGGAGGGAGTGAGCAGTGTATCTGTTACAGTGGGGAGGGAGTGAGCAGTGTCTCTGTTACAGTGGGGAGGGAGTGAGCAGTGTCTCTGTTACATTGGGGAGGGTGCGATCAGTATCTCTGTTACAGTGAGGAGGGAGTGAGCAGTGTCTCTGTTACAGTGGGGAGGGAGTGATCAGTGTCTCTGTTACAGTGGGGAGGGAGTGAGCAGTGTCTTTGTTACAGTGGGGAGGGAGTGAGCAGTGTCTCTGTTACAGTGGGGGAGGGAGTGATCAATGTTTCTGTTACAGTTGGGAGGGAGTGAGCAGTGTGTCTGTTACAGTGGGGAGGGAGTGATCAGTGTCTCTGTTACAGTGGGGAGGGAGTGATCAGTGACTCTGTTACAGTGGGGAGGGAGTGAACAGTGTCTCTGTTACAGTAGGGAGGGAATGATCAGGATTCTCTGTTACAGTGGGGAGGGAGTGAGCAGTGTCTCTGTTACAGTGGGGAGGGAGTGAGCAGTGTCTCTGTTACAGTGGGGAGGGAGTGAGCAGTGTCTCTGTTACAGTGGGGGAGGGAGTGATCCGTGTCTCTGTTACAGTGGGGAGGGAGTGATCAGTGTCTCTGTTACAGTGGGGAGGGAGTGATCAGTGTCTCTGTTACAGTGGGGAGGGAGTGATCAGTGTCTCTGTTACAGTGGGGAGGGAGTGAACAGTGTCTCTGTTACAGTGGGGAGTGAGTGAACAGTGTCTCTGTTACAGTGAGGAGGGAGTGAACAGTGTCTCTGTTACAGTGGGGAGTGAGTGAGCAGTGTTTCTGTTACAGTGGGGAGGGAGTGAGCAGTGTTTCTGTTACAGTGGGGAGGGAGTGAGCAGTGTCTCTGTTACAGTGGGGAGGGAGTGAGCAGTGTCTCTGTTACAGTGGGGTGGGAGTGAGAAATGTCTCTGTTACAGTGGGGTGGGAGTGTTGAGTGTCTCTGTTACAGTGGGGAGGGAGTAATCAGGAGTGTCCGTTACAGTGGGGAGGGATTAAGCAGTGACATGTTAAAGTGGGAGGGAGTGAGCAGTGTCTCTGTTACAGAGGGGAGGGAGTGAGCAGTGTCTCTGTTACAGTGGGGAGGGAATGAGCACGAGTCTGTGTCATAGTGAGGAGGGAGTGATCAGTGTCTCTATTACAGTGGGGAGGGAGTGATCAGTGTCTCTATTACAGTATGGAGGGAATGATCAGTGTCTCTAATAGAGTGTGGAGGGAGTGAGCAGTGTCTCTGTTTCAGTGGGGAGTGTGTGATCACTGGCTGTCTTACAGTGGGGAGGGAGTGATCATTGTTTCAGTTACAGTGGGGAGGGAGTGAGCAGTGTCTCTGTTTCAGTGGGGAGAGAATGACCACGAGTCTGTGTCATACTGAGGAGGGAGTGATCAGTGTCTCTATTACAGTGGGGAGGACGTGATCAATGTTTCAGTGACAGTGGGGACGGAGTGATCAGTGTCTCTGTTACAGTGGGGAGGGGGTGAGCAGTGTCTCTGTTACAGTGGGGGGAGAGTGAACAGTCTTTCAGTTAAAGTGGGGTGGGAGTGAGCAGTGTCTCTGTTACAGTGTAGAGGGAAGGAGCACGAGTGTGTGTCATAGTGAGGAAGGAGTGATCAGTGTCTCTATTACAGTGTGGAGGGAGTAATCAATGTCTCTGTTACCGTGCGGAGGGAGTGAGCAGTGTCGGTCTTACAGTGGGGAGTGAGTGAACAGTGTCTGTGTTATAGTGGGGAGGGAGTGACCAGTGTCTCTGTTAGAGTGGGGAGGGAATGACCACGAGTCTGTGCCATACTGAGGAGGGATTGATCAGTGTCTGTATTACAGTGGGGAGGACGTGACCAGTGTCTCTGTTACAGTGGGGGAGGGAGTGATCAGTGTCTCTGTTACAGTGGGGAGGGAGTGATCAGTGTCTCTGTTACAGTGGGGAGGGAGTGAGCAGTGTCTCTGTTACAGTGGGGAGAGAGTGATCAGTGTCTCTGTTACAGTGGGGAGAGAGTGGGCAGTGTCTCTGTTACAGTGGGGAGGGAGTGGGCAGTGTCTCTGTTACAGTGGGGAGGGAGTGAGCAGTGTCTCTGTTACAGTGGGGAGGGAGTGATCAGTGTCTCTGTTACAGTGGGGAGGGAGTGAGCAGTGTCTGTGTTACAGTGGGGAGGGAGTGATCAGTGTCTCTGTTACAGAGGGGAGGGAGTGATCAGTGTCTCTGTTACAGTGGGGAGGGAGTGAGCAGTGTCTCTGTTACAGTGGGGAGGGAGTGAGCAGTATCTCTGTTACAGTGGGGAGGGAGTGATCAGTGTCTCTGTTACAGTGGGGAGGGAGTGATCCATGTCTCTGTTACAGTGGGGAGGGAGTGATCCATGTCTCTGTTACAGTGGGGAGGGAGTGAGCAGTGTCTCTGTTACAGTGGGGAGGGAGTGAGCAGTGTCTCTGTTACAGTGGGGAGGGAGTGAGCAGTGTCTCTGTTACAGTGGGGAGGGAGTGAGCAGTGTCTCTGTTACATTGGGGAGGGTGCGATCAGTATCTCTGTTACAGTGAGGAGGGAGTGAGCAGTGTCTCTGTTACAGTGGGGAGGGAGTGAGCAGTGTCTCTGTTACAGTGGGGGGGGAGTGAGCAGTGTCTCTGTTACAGTGGGGAGGGAGTGATCAGTGTCTCTGTTACAGTGGGGAGGGAGTGAGCAGTGTCTCTGTTACAGTGGGGAGGGAGTGATCAGTGTCTCTGTTACAGTGGGGGAGGGAGTGATCAGTGTCTCTGTTACAGTGGGGAGGGAGTGATCAGTGTCTCTGTTACAGTGGGGAGGGAGTGAGCAGTGTCTCTGTTACAGTGGGGAGGGAGTGATCAGTGTCTCTGTTACAGTGGGGAGGGAGTGATCAGTGACTCTGTTACAGTGGGGAGGGAGTGATCAATGTCTCTGTTACAGTGGGGAGGGAGTGATCAGTGTCTCTGTTACAGTGGGGAGGGAGTGAACAGTGTCTCTGTTACAGTGAGGAGGGAGTGATCAGTGTCTCTGTTACAGTGGGGAGGGAGTGAACAGTGTCTCTGTTACAGTGGGGAGGGAATGATCAGGATTCTCTGTTACAGTGGGGAGGGAGTGATCAATGTCTCTGTTACAGTGAGGAGGGAGTGATCAGTGTCTCTGTTACAGTGGGGAGGGAGTGAGCAGTGTCTCTGTTACAGTGGGGAGGGAGTGAACAGTGTCTCTGTAACAGTGGGGAGGGAGTGAGCAGTGTCTCTGTTACAGTGGGGAGGGAGTGAACAGTGTCTCTGTTACAGTGGGGAGGGAGTGATCAGTGACTCTGTTACAGTGGGGAGGGAGTGAACAGTGTCTCTGTTACAGTGGGGAGGGAGTGAGCAGTGTCTCTGTTACACTGGGGAGGGAGTGAGCAGTGTCTCTGTTACAGTGGGGTGGGAATGATCAGGATTCTCTGTTACAGTGGGGAGGGAGTGATCAGTGTCTCTGTTACAGTGGGGAGGGAGTGATCAGTGTCTCTGTTACAGTGGGGAGGGAGTGAGCAGTGTCTCTGTTACACTGGGGAGGGAGTGAGCAGTGTCTCTGTTACAGTGGGGTGGGAATGATCAGGATTCTCTGTTACAGTGGGGAGGGAGTGATCAGTGTCTCTGCTACAGTGGGGAGGGAGTGATCAGTGTCTCTGTTACAGTGGGGAGGGAGTGAGCAGTGTCTCTGTTACAGTGGGGAGGGAGTGAGCAGTGTCTCTGTTACACTGGGGAGGGAGTGAGCAGTGTCTCTGTTACAGTGGGGTGGGAATGATCAGGATTCTCTGTTACAGTGGGGAGGGAGTGAGCAGTGTCTCTGTTACAGTGGGGAGGGAGTGAGCAGTGTCTCTGTTACAGTGGGGAGGGAGTGATCAGTGTCTCTGCTACAGTGGGGAGGGAGTGATCAGTGTCTCTGTTACAGTGGGGAGGGAATGATCAGGATTCTCTGTTACAGTGGGGAGGGAGTGATCAGTGTCTCTGTTACAGTGGGGAGAGAGTGATCAGTGTCTTTGTTACAGTGAGGAGGGAGTGATCAGTGTCTCTGTTACAGTGGGGAGGGGGTGATCAGTGTCTCTGTTACAGTGGGGGAGGGAGTGATCAGTGTCTCTGTTACAGTGAGGAGGGAGTGATCCATGTCTCTGTTACAGTGGGGAGGGAGTGATCAGTGTCTCTGTTACAGTGGGGAGGGAGTGATCAGTGTCTTTGTTACAGTGAGGAGGGAGTGATCAGTGTCTCTGTTACAGTGGGGAGGGGGTGATCAGTGTCTCTGTTACAGTGGGGGAGGGAGTGATCAGTGTCTCTGTTACAGTGAGGAGGGAGTGATCCATGTCTCTGTTACAGTGGGGAGGGAGTGATCAGTGTCTCTGTTACAGTGGGGAGGGAGTGATCAGTGTCTCTGTTACAGTGGGGAGGGAGTGATCAGGATTCTCTGTTACAGTGGGGAGGGAGTGATCAGTGTCTCTGTTACAGTGGGGAGGGAGTGAGCAGTGACTCTGTTACAGTGTGGAGGGAGTGATCAGTGTCTTTGTTACAGTGAGGAGGGAGTGATCAGTGTCTCTGTTACAGTGGGGAGGGGGTGATCAGTGTCTCTGTTACAGTGGGGAGGGAGTGAGCAGTGTCTCTGTTACAGTGGGGAGGGAGTGAGCAGTGTCTCTGTTACAGTGGGGAGGGAGTGAGCAGTGACTCTGTTACAGTGGGGAGGGAGTGATCAGCGTCTCTGTTACAGTGGGGAGGGAGTGATCAGTGTCTTTGTTACAGTGAGGAGGGAGTGATCAGTGTCTCTGTTACAGTGGGGAGGGAGTGAACAGTGTCTCTGTTACAGGGGGGAGGGAGTGAGCAGTGTCTCTGTTACAGTGGGGAGGGAGTGATCAGTGTCTCTGTTACAGTGGGGAGGGAGTGAGCAGTGTCTCTGTTACAGTGGGGAGGGAGTGATCAGTGTCTCTGTTACAGTGGGGAGGGAGTGAGCAGTGTATCTGTTGCAGTGGGGGGAGTGGGCAGTGTCTCTGATACAGTGGAGTGGGAGTGAGCAGGAATCTCTGTTGTAGTGGGGTGGGAGTGATCAATGTCCCTGTTACAGTGGAAAGGGAGTGATCAGTGTCTCTGAGTCAGTGTGGGGAGAGTGAACAGTCTTTCTGCTAAAGTGTGGTGGGAGTGAGCAGTGTCTCTGTTACAGTGGGGAGGGAATGAGCACGAGTCTGTGTGATCGTGAAGAGGGAGTGATCAGTGTCTCTATTACAGTGTGGATGGAGTGAACAGTGTCTCTGTTACAGTGGGTAGGGAGTGATCACTGGCTGTGTTACAGTGGGGAGGGAATGAGCAGTGTTTTTGTTACAGTGGGGAGGGAGTGAGCAGTGTCTCTGTTACGGTGAGGAGGCAATGCGCACTAGTCTGTGTGATCGTGAAGAGGGAGTGATCAGTGTCTCTATTACAGTGTGGAGGGAGTGATCAGTGTCTCTAATACAGTGGGGAGGGAGTGAGCAATGGCTCTGTAACACTGTGGTGGGAGTGATCACTGGCTGTGTTACAGTGGGGAGGGAGTGATCAATGTCTCTGTAACAGTGTGGAGGGAATGAGCAGTGACTCTGTTACAGTGTGGAGGGAGTGAGTAGTGTCTCTGTTACAGTGTGGACGGTGCGATCAGTGTCTCTGTTACAGTGGGGAGTGAGTAAGCAGTATCTCTGTTACAGTGCGGAGGGAGTGAGCATTGCATCTGTTACACTGGGGAGGAAGTGAGCAGTGACTCTGTTACAGTGTGGAGGGTGCGATCAGTGTCTCTGTTACAGTGGGGAGTGAGTAAGCAGTATCTCTGTTACAGTGCGGAGGGAGTGAGCAGTGACTCTGTTACAGTGTGGGGGGAATGAGCACGAGTCTGTGTCATAGTGAGGAGGGAGTGATCAGTGTCTCTGTTACGGTGTGGGGGGAATGAGCACGAGTCTGTGTCATAGTGAGGAGGGAGTGATCAGTGTCTCTGTTACGGTGGGGAGGGAGTGATCCATGTCTCCGTTACATTGTGGAGGGAGTGAGCAGTGTCTCTGTTACTGAGGGGAGGGAGTGATCAATGTTTCAGTTACAGAGGGGAGGGAGTGAGCAGTGTCTCTGTTTCAATGGGGAGGGAATGACCACGAGTCTGTGCCATACTGAGGAGGGAGTGATCAGTGTCTCTATTACAGTGGGGAGGGAGTGAGCAGTGTCTCTGTTACAGTGGGAAGGGAGTTTGCATTTTCTCTGTTACAGTGGGGAGGGTAGTGAGCCGTGTATCTGTTACAGTGGGGACGGGGTGAGCAGTGTATCTGTTACAGTGGGGAGGGAGTGAGCAGTGTATCTGTTGCAGTGGGGGGAGTGGGCAGTGTCTCTGATACAGTGGAGTGGGAGTGAGCAGGAATCTCTGTTATAGTGGGGTGGGAGTGATCAATGTCCCTGTTACAGTGGAGAGGGAGTGATCAGTGTCTCTGAGTCAGTGTGGGGAGAGTGAACAGTCTTTCTGTTAAAGTGGGGTGGGAGTGAGCAGTGTCTCTGTTACAGTGTGGAGGGAATGAGCACGAGTCTGTGTCATAGTGTGGAGGGAGTGATCAGTGTCTCAATTACAGTGTGGAGGGAGTGATCAGTGTCTCTATTTCAGGGTGGAGGGAGTGATCACTGGCTGTGTTACAGTGGGGAGGAAGTGAGCAGTGTTTGTGTTACAGTGGGGAGGGAGTGATCCCTGGCTGTGTTACAGTGGGGAGGGAATGAGCAGTGTTTCTGTTACAGTGGGGAGGGAGTGAGCAGTGTCTCTGAGTCACTGTGGGGAGAGTGAACAGTGTTTCTGTTACAATGGGGTGGGAGTTAGCAGTGTCTCTGTTACAGTGTGGAGGCAATGCGCACGAGTCTGTGTCATAGTGAGGAGGGAGTGATCAGTGTCTCTATTACAGTGTGGAGGGAGTGATCAGTGTCTCTAATACAGTGGGGAGGGAGTGAGCAGTGTCTCTGTAAAGTGTGGAGGGAGTGATCACTGGCTTTGTTACAGTGGGGAGGGAGTGATCAATGTCTCTGTAACAGTGGGGAGGGAGTGATCAATGTCTCTTAAACAGTGTTGAGGGAATGAGCAGTGTGACTGTTACAGTGGGGAGGGAGTGAGCAGTGACTGTGTTACATTGGGGAGAGAGTGAGCAATATCTGTGTTACATTGGGGAGAGAGTGAGCAATATCTGTGTTACAGTGGGGAGAGAGTGAGCAATGTCTGTGTTACAGTGGGGAGAGAGTGAGCAATGTCTGTGTTACATTGGGGAGAGAGTGAGCAATATCTGTGTTACAGTGGGGAGAGAGTGATCAGTGTCTGTTACATTGTGGAGGGAATGAGCACGAGTCTGTGTCATAGTGAGGAGGGAGCAATCAGTGTCTCTATTACAGTGGGGAGGGAGTGAGCAATGTCTCTGTTACAGTGGGGAGGGAGTGAGCAGTATCTCTGTTACAGTGGGGAGGGAGTGAGCAGTGTCTCTGTTACAGTGGGGAGGGAGTGAGCAGTATCTCTGTTACAGTGGGGAGGGAGTGAGCAGTGTCTCTGTTACACTGGGGAGGGAGTGAGCAGTGACTCTGTTACAGTGTGGAGGGTGCGATCAGTGTCTGTTACAGTGTGGAGGGAATGAGCACGAATCTGTGTCATAGTGAGGAGGGAGTGATCAGTGTCTCTGTTACAGTGTGGAGGGAGTGATCAATGTCTCTGTTACAGTGGGACGGGAGTGAGCAGTGTCTCTATTACAGTGTAGAAGGAGTGATCAGTGTATCTGTTACAGTGGGGAGGGAGTGAGCCGTGTATCTGTTACAGTGGAGAGGGAGTGAGCAGTGTATCTGTTACAGTGGGGAGGGGGTGAGCCGTGTATCTGTTACAGTGGGGAGGGAGTGAGCCGTGTATCTGTTACAGTGGGTAGGAAGTTAGCAATGTCTCTGTTACAGTGGGGAGGGAGTGAGCCGTGTATCTGTTACAGTGGAGAGGGAGTGAGCAGTGTATCTGTTACAGTGGGGAGGGGGTGAGCAGTGTATCTGTTACAGTGGGGAGGGAGTGAGCCGTGTATCTGTTACAGTGGGGAAGGAGTGAGCAGTGTATCTGTTACAGTGGGGAGGGACTGAGCAGTGTATCTGTTACAGTGGGGAGGGAGTTTGCATTGTCTCTGTTACAGTGGGGAGGGTAGTGAGCCATGTATCTGTTACAGTGGGGAGGGAGTGAGCAGTGTATCTGTTACAGTGGGGGGAGTGGGCAGTGTCTCTGATACAGTGGAGTGGGAGTGAGCAGGAATCTCTGTTATAGTGGGGTGGGAGTGATCAATGTCCCTGTTACAGTGGAGAGGGAGTGGTCAGTGTCTCTGAGTCAGTGTGGGGAGAGTGAACAGTCTTTCTGTTAAAGTGGGGTGGGAGTGAGCAGTGTCTCTGTTACAGTGTAGAGGGAATGAGCACGAGTCTGTGTCATAGTGAGGAAGGAGTGATCAGTGTCTCTATTACAGTGTGGAGGAAGTGATCAGTGTCTCTATTATAGTGGGGAGGGAGTGATCAATGTCCCTGTTACAGTGGGGAGGGAGTGATCAATGTCCCTGTTACAGTGGGGAGGGAGTGAGCAGTGTCTCTGTTACAGTGGGGAGGGAGTGATCAGTGTCTCTGTTACAGTGGGGTGGGAGTGAGCAGTGTCTCTGATACAGTTGGGAGGGAGTGATCCATGTCTCTGTTACATTGTGGAGGAGTGAGTAGTGTCACTGTCACAGAGGGGAGAGAGTGATCAATGTTTCAGTTACAGTGGGGAGGGAGTGAGCAGTATCTCTGTTTCAGTGGGGAGGGAATGACCACGAGTCTGTGTCATAGAGAGGAAGGAGTGATCAGTGTCTGTATTACAGTGGGGAGGACGTGATCAGATTCTCTGTTACAGTGGGGAGGGGGTGAGCAGTGAATCTGTTACATTGGGGGGAGTGGGCAGTGTCTCTGTTACAGTGGGGAGGGAGAGAGCAGGAATCTCTGGTACAGTGGGGTGGGAGTGATCAATGTCCCTGTTACAGTGGGGTGGGAGTGATCAGTGTCTCTGAGTCAGTGTGGGGAGAGTGAACAGTCTTTCTGTTAAAGTGGGGTGGGAGTGAGCAGTGTCTCTGTTACAGTGTAGAGGGAATGAGCACGAGTCTGTGTCATAGTGAGGAAGGAGTGATCCGTGTCTCTGTTACAGTGGGGAGGGAGTGATCAGTGTCTCTATTACAGTGGGGAGGGAGTGATCAGTGTCTCTATTATAGTGGGGAGGGAGTGATCAGTGTCTCTGCTACAGTGTGGAGGGAGTGATCAGTGTCTCTATTACAGGGGGAGGGAGTGATCAGTGTCTCTGCTACAGTGTGGAGGGAGTGATCAGTGTCTCTATTACAGTGGGGAGGGAGTGATCAGTGTCTCTGCTACAGTGTGGAGGGAGTGATCAGTGTCTCTATTACAGGGGGGAGGGAGTGATCAGTGTCTCTGCTACAGTGTGGAGGGAGTGACCAGTGTCTCTAATACAGTGGGGAGGGAGTGAACAGTGTTTCTGTTACAGTGGGGAGGGAGTGAACAGTGTTTCTGTTACAATGTGGAGGGAGTGAGCAGTGTCTCTGAGTCAGTGTGGGGAGAGTGAACAGTGTTTCTGTTACAATGGGGTGGGAGTGAGCAGTGTCCCCGTTACAGTGTGGAGGCAATGCGCACGAGTCTGTGTCATAGTGAGGTGGGAGTGATCAGTGTCTCTATTACAGTGGGGAGGGAGTGATCAGTGTCTCTAATATAGTGGGGAGGGATTGAGCAGTGTCTCTGTAACAGTGGGGAGGGAGTGATCACTGGCTGTGTTACAGTGGGGAGGGAGTGATCAATGTCTCTGTTACAGTGGGGAGGGAGTGAGCAGTGTCTCTGTTACAGTGGGGACAGAGTGAACAGTGTCTCTGTTACAGTGGGCAGTGAGTGATCAGGAGTGTCTTTTACAGTGTGGAGGGTGTGAGCAGTGTCTGTCTTACAGTGGGGTGGGGGTGATCAGGATTCTCCGTTACAGTGGGGAAGGGGAGAAATGTCTGTCCTACAGTGGGTAGGGAGTCATCAATGTCTCTGTTACAGTTGGGTGGGAGTGAGCAGTGTCTCTGATACAGTTGGGAGGTAGTGATCAGTGTCTCTGTTACGGTGGGGAGGGATTGAGCAGTATCTGTGTTACAGTGGGGAGGGAGTGGGCAGTGTCTCTGCGACAGTGCGGAGAGAGTGATCAGTGTCTCTGTTACAGTGGGGAGGGATTAATCAGTGACTCTGTTAAAGTGGGGAGAGAGTGATCAGTGTCTCTGTTACAGTGGGGAGGGTGTATTCAGTGTCGCTGTTACAGTGGGGTGGGAGTGTTCAGTGTCTCTGTTACGGTGGGGAGGGAGTGAGTAGTGTCTTCGTCACAGTTTGGAGGGAGAGAGCAGTGTCTCTGTTACAGTGGAGAAGGAGTGAGCAGTATCTGTGTTACAGTGGGGAGGGCGTAATCAGTGACATGTTAAAGTGGGAGGGAGTGATCAGTGTCTCTGTTAAAGTGGGGAGGGAGTATTCAGTTTCTCTGTTACAGTGGGGAGGGAGTGATCAGTGTCTCTGTTACAGTGGGGAGGGAGTGATCAATGTTTCAGTTACAGTGGGGACGGAGTGAGCAGTGTCTCTGTTACAGTGGGGAGGGAGTGAGCAGTGTCTCTGTTACAGTGGGGAGGGAGTGATTAATGTCTCTGTTACAGTGGGGAGGGAGTGAGCAGTGTCTCTGTTACAGTGGGGAGGGAAGGAGCACGAGTGTGTGTCATAGTGAGGAAGTAGTGATCAGTGTCTCTATTACAGTATGGAGGGAATGATCACTGGCTGTGTTACAGTGTGGATGGAGTGAGCAGTGTCTCTGTTACAGTGGGGAGGGAGTGATCACTGGCTGTGTTACAGTGTGGATGGAGTGAGCAGTGTCTCTGTTACAGTGGGGAGGGAGTGATCACTGGCTGTGTTACAGTGGGGAGGGAGTGAACAGTGTCTCTGTTACAGTGGGGAGGGAGTGAACAGTGTCTCTGTTACAGTGGGGAGGGAGTGAGCAGTGTCTCTGTTACAGTGGGGAGGGAGTGAGCAGTGTCTCTGAGTCAGTATGGGGACAGTGAACAGTGTTTCTGTTACAAAGGGGTGGGAGTGAGCACTGTCTCTGATACAGTGTGGAGGCAATGCGCACGAGTCTGAGTCATAGTGAGGAGGGAGTGATCAGTGTCTCTGTTACAGTGGGGTTGGAGTGTTCAGTGTCTCTGTTATAGTTGGGAGGGAGTGAGCAGGAATCTCTGTAACAGTGGGGTGGTAGCGATCAATGTCCCTGTTACAGTGGAGAGGGAGTGAGCAGTATCTCTGTTACAATGTGGAGGTGCGATCAGTGTCTCTATTATAGTGGGGAGGGAGTGAGCAATGTCTGTGTTACATTGGGGAGAGAGTGAGCAATATCTGTGTTACAGTGGGGAGAGAGTGAGCAATGTCTGTGTTACAGTGGGGAGAGAGTGAGCAATGTCTGTGTTACAGTGGGGAGGGAGTGAGCAGTATCTCTGTTACAGTGGGGAGAGAGTGAGCAATGTCTGTGTTACAGTGGGGAGGGAGTGATCAGTGTCTCTGTTACAGTGGGGAGGGAGTGATCAGTGTCTATGTTACAGTGGGGAGGGAGTGAGCAGTATCTCTGTTACAGTGTCGAGTGTGTGATCACTAGCTATGTTACAGTGGGGTGGGTGTGATCAAAGAGTCTGTTACAGTGGGGAAGGAGTGATCAATGTCTCAGTTACAGTGGGGAGGGAGTGAGCAGTGTCTCTGTTACAGTGGTGAGGGATTGAGCAGTGTCTCTGTTATAGTGGGGTGGGAATGAGCAGAAGTCCATGTAATAGTGGGGAGGGAGTGATCAGTGACTTTGTTACAGTGGAGAGGGGGTGAGCAGTGTATCTGTTACAGTGGGGACAGAGTGAGCAGTGTTTCTTTTACAGTGGGTTGGGAATGAGAAATGTCTCTGTTACAGGGGGTGGGAGTGTTCAGTGTCTCTGTTATAGTGGGGAGGGAGTGAGCAGGAATCTCTGTAACAGTGGGATGGTAGTGATCAATGTCCCTGTTACAGTGTGGAGGGAGTGAGCACTGTCTGAGTTACAGTGGGGAGGGATTGATCAGTGTCTCTGTTACAGTGTGGAGGGAGTGAGCAGTGTCTCTGTTAGTGTGGAGGGAGTGATCACTGGCTGTGTTACAGTGGGGAGGGAGTGACCAGTGTCTTTGTTACAGTGGGGAGGGAGTGAGCAGTGTCTCTGTTACAGTGGGGAGGGAGTGATCAGTGTATCTGTTCCAGTGGGGAGGGAGTGAGCAGTGTCTGTGTTGCAGTGGGGAGGGAGTGAGCAGTGTATCTGTTCCAGTGGGGAGGGCATGAGCAGTGTATCTGTTCCAGTGGGGAGGGAGTGACCAGTGTCTTTGTTACAGTGGGGAGGGAGTGAGCAGTGTATCTGTTACAGTGGGGAGGGAGTGATCAGGATTCTCTTTTACACTGGGGAGGGAGTGAGCAGTGTCTCTGTTACAGTGGGGAGGGAGTGATCAGTGTCTCTGTTACAGTGGGGAGGGAGTGATCAGTGTCTCTGTTACAGTGGGGAGGGAGTGAGCAGTGTCTCTGTTACAGTGGGGAGGGTGCGATCAGTGTCTCTGTTACACTGGGGAGGGAGTGAGCAGTGTCTCTGTTACAGTGGGGAGGGAGTGATCAGTGTCTCTGTTACAGTGGGGAGGGAGTGAGCAGTGTCTCTGTTACAGTGTGGAGGGAGTGAGCAGTGTCTCTGTTACAGTGGGGAGGGAGTGAGCAGTGTCTCTGTTACACTGGGGAGGGAGTGAGCAGTGTCTCTGTTACACTGGGGAGGGAGTGAGCAGTGTCTCTGTTACAGTGGGGAGGGAGTGGGCAGTGTCTGTGTTACAGTGGGGAGGGAGTGAGCAGTGTCTTTGTTACAGTGTGAAGGGAGTGAGCAGTGTCTCTGTTACACTGGGGAGGGAGTGAGCAGTGTCTCTGTTACAGTGGGGAGGGAGTGGGCAGTTTCTGTGTTACAGTGGGGAGGGAGTGAGCAGTGTCTTTGTTACAGTGTGAAGGGAGTGAACAGTGTCTCTGTTACATTGGGGAGGGAGTGAGCAGTGTCTTTGTTACAGTGGGGTGGGAGTGAGCAGTGTCTCTGTTACAGTGGGGAGGGAGTGAGCAGTGTCTTTGTTACAGTGGGGAGGGAGTGAGCAGTGTCTCTGTTACTGTGGGGAGGGAGTGAGCAGTGTCTCTTTTACTGTGGGGAGGGAGTGAGCAGTGTCTCTTTTACTGTGGGGAGGGAGTGAGCAGTATCTCTGTTACAGTGGGGAGGGAGTGAGCAGTGTCTTTGTTACTGTGGGGAGGGAGTGAGCAGTGTCTCTTTTACTGTGGGGAGGGAGTGAGCAGTATCTCTGTTACAGTGGGGAGGGAGTGAGCAGTGTCTTTGTTACAGTGGGGAGGGAGTGAGCAGTGTCTCTGTTACAGTGGGGAGGGAGTGAGCAGTGTCTCTGTTACAGTGGGGAGGGAGTGAGCAGTGTCTCTGTTACAGTGGGGAGGGAGTGAGCAGTGTCTTTGTTACAGTGGGGAGGGAGTGAGCAGTGTCTCTGTTACAGTGGGGAGGGAGTGAGCAGTGTCTCTGTTACAGTGGGGAGGGAGTGAGCAGTGTCTCTGTTACAGTGGGGAGGGAGTGAGCAGTGTCTTTGTTACAGTGGGGAGGGAGTGATCAGTGTCTCTGTTACAGTGGGGAGGGAGTGATCAGTGTCTTTGTTACAGTGGGGAGGGAGTGAGCAGTGTCTCTGTTACAGTGAGGAGAGAGTGATCAATGTTTCTGTTACAGTGGGGAGGGAGTGAGCCGTGTATCTGTTACAGTGGGGAGGGAGTGATCAGTGTCTCTGTTACAGTGGGGAGGGAGTGATCAGTGTCTCTGTTACAGTGGGGTGGGAGTGATCAGTGTCTCTGTTACAGTGGGGAGGGAGTGATCAGTGTCTCTGTTACAGTGGGGAGGGAGTGATCAGTGTCTCTGTTACAGTGGGGAGGGAGTGATCAGTGTCTCTGTTACAGTGGGGAGGGAGTGAGCATTGTATCTGTTACAGTGGGGAGGGAGTGATCAGTGTCTCTGTTACAGTTGGGAGGGAGTGAGCAGTGTCTCTGTTACATTGGGGAGGGAGTGATCAGTGTCTCTGTTTCAGTGGGGAGGGAGTGATCAGTGTCTCTGTTTCAGTGGGGAGGGAGTGATCAGTGTCTCTGTTACAGTGGGGAGGGAGTGATCATTGTCTCTGTTACAGTGGGGAGGGAGTGATCAGTGTCTCTGTTACAGTGGGGAGGGAGTGATCAGTGTCTCTGTTACAGTGGGGAGGGGGTGAGCAGTGTCTCTGTTACATTGGGGAGGGAGTGAGCAATGTCTCTGTTACAGTGGGGAGGGAGTGGGCAGTGTCTCTGTTACAGTGGGGAGGGAGTGAGCAGTGTCTCTGTTACAGTGGGGAGTGAGTGAGCAGTGTCTCTGTTACATTGGGGATGGAGTGATCAGTGTCTCTGTTACAGTGGGCAGTGAGTGATCAGTGTATCTGTTACAGTGGGGAGGGAGTGATCAGTGTCTCTGTTACAGTGGGGAGGGGGTGAGCAGTGTCTCTGTTACATTGGGGAGGGAGTGAGCAATGTCTCTGTTACAGTGGGGAGGGAGTGGGCAGTGTCTCTGTTACAGTGGGGAGGGAGTGAGCAGTGTCTCTGTTACAGTGGGGAGTGAGTGAGCAGTGTCTCTGTTACATTGGGGATGGAGTGATCAGTGTCTCTGTTACAGTGGGGAGGGAGTGATCAGTGTCTTTGTTACAGTGGGGAGGGAGTGAGCAGTGTCTTTGTTTCAGTGGAGAGGGAGTGATCAGTGTCTCTGTTACAGTGGGGTGGGAGTGATCAGTGTCTCTGTTACAGTGGGGAGGGAGTGATCAGTGTCTCTGTTACAGTGGGGAGGGAGTGATCAGTGTCTCTGTTACAGTGGGGAGGGAGTGATCAGTGTCTCTGTTACAGTGGGGAGGGAGTGAGCATTGTATCTGTTACAGTGGGGAGGGAGTGATCAGTGTCTCTGTTACAGTTGGGAGGGAGTGAGCAGTGTCTCTGTTACATTGGGGAGGGAGTGATCAGTGTCTCTGTTTCAGTGGGGAGGGAGTGATCAGTGTCTCTGTTTCAGTGGGGAGGGAGTGATCAGTGTCTCTGTTACAGTGGGGAGGGAGTGATCAGTGTCTCTGTTACAGTGGGGAGGGAGTGATCAGTGTCTCTGTTACAGTGGGGAGGGAGTGATCAGTGTCTCTGTTACAGTGGGGAGGGGGTGAGCAGTGTCTCTGTTACATTGGGGAGGGAGTGAGCAATGTCTCTGTTACAGTGGGGAGGGAGTGGGCAGTGTCTCTGTTACAGTGGGGAGGGAGTGAGCAGTGTCTCTGTTACAGTGGGGAGTGAGTGAGCAGTGTCTCTGTTACATTGGGGATGGAGTGATCAGTGTCTCTGTTACAGTGGGGAGTGAGTGAGCAGTGTCTCTGTTACATTGGGGATGGAGTGAGCAGTGACTCTGTTACAGTGGGGAGGGAGTGATCAGTGTCTTTGTTACAGTGGGGAGGGAGTGAGCAGTGTCTTTGTTTCAGTGGAGAGGGAGTGAGCAGTGTGTCTGTTACAGTGGGGAGGGAGTGAGCAGTGTCTCTGTTACAGTGGGGAGGGAGTGAGCAGTGTCTCTGTTACAGTGGGGAGGGAGTGAGCAGTGTCTCTGTTACAGTGTGGAGGGAGTGATCAATGTCTCTGTTACATTGGGGAGGGAGTGAGCAGTGTCTCTGTTACAGTGGGGAGGGAGTGATCAGTGTCTTTGTTACAGTGGGGAGGGAGTGATCAGTGTCTCTGTTACAGTGGGGAGGGAGTGAGCAGTGTCTCTGTTACAGTGTGGAGGGAGTGATCAATGTCTCTGTTACATTGGGGAGGGAGTGAGCAGTGTCTCTGTTACAGTGGGGAGGGAGTGATCAGTGTCTCTGTTACAGTGGGGAGGGAGTGAGCAGTGTCTCTGTTACAGTGGGGAGGGAGTGATCAATGTCTCTGTTACATTGGGGAGGGAGTGATCAGTGTCTTTGTTACAGTGGGGACGGAGTGAGCAATGTCTCTGTTACATTGGGGAGGGAGTGATCAGTGTCTTTGTTACAGTGGGGAGGGAGTGAGCAGTGTCTCTGTTACAGTGGGGAGGGAGTGATCAATGTCTCTGTTACAGTGGGGAGGGAGTGATCAATGTCTCTGTTACAGTGTGGAGGGAGTGATCAATGTCTCTGTTACAGTGGGGAGGGAGTGATCAGTGTCTCTGTTACAGTGGGGAGGGAGTGAGCAGTGTCTCTGTTACAGTGGGGAGGGAGTGAGCAGTGTCTCTGTTACAGTGTAGAGGGAGTGATGAGGATTCTCTGTTACAGTGGGAAGGGAGTGATGAGGATTCTCTGTTACAGTGGGAAGGGAGTGATCAGGATTCTCTGTTTCAGTGGGGAGGGAGTGATCAGGATTCTCTGTTACAGTGGGGTGGGAGTGATCAATGTCTCTGTTACAGTGGTGGGCTGCTCAGCAGAGTCTGAGTAAGCATCCTTCGACCCGAATCATTAACACTGATTTCTCCTCATTGGTGCTCCCAGATCTGCAGAGCCTTTTCCAGTAATGTGTATTTTTGTCTCTGCTGACCTGAGTTGGTCATCGTGTCCTGCAGGTGGACTTTGTTGAAATATGAAATCTGACAAGGATGAAATTCTGAGCTGCTTTTGTGTCCCTGGGATACGTTTTGGATCAAATCCAACTTCAGGATGGAATTATAGCAATGAGTTTAATAACAGGCTTCATTAGTATCTCCAGTTTTATTTCACTTGTTATATGGCAGGCTGCTTTCTTTGTGGCGAGGTTGCTGAGGGATATTTCAGATTGTGGGTTACAGTGAGCGAGTTGGAACATGAACGTTGCATATCTGCAGTCTTGACTCAGGCCCTTCACTGCCAAGACTGGCATAGTTTGAGCTCTCAGCAGTGTAAAACAGAGCTGAATAATTTGTTTCGATAATTCGATTTCTTTGTTCCATGAGCCTCGCTAATTTGCTGATGACTCTGATACCAATCAGTGAAGTGGTAAAGTGGGTGGAACAGACAGAGTCGACACTTCCCCAGGTTCAGCAGCTCCAGATCTGTGTCCTACAAACAGAAGTGCACGGAAATGGACTCAGGAAGCTCCAGCTCACACAGTGACATCAGAATGCCGAACATAGATATTAAGTAGCATGTCTGTCAGTGACCGATGAGAGTGAAACAGATTACCTGCCTGACAGCACATTCCATCGTCAGAATTCTCCCTGCCAATTTAGAAAACACCGAGAAATCTGCCTGTAGGCACCTGTGTTTCTCAGACTGCTTTCACATTCTCATGATCTGGAGATGCCGGTGTTGGACTGGGGTGTACAAAGTTAAAAGTCACACAACACCAGGTTTAATTGGAAGCACACTAGGTGGTAGTCAAGGTGAAGGAGCAACGCTCCGAAAGCTAGTGTGCTTCCAATTAAACCTGTTGGACTATAACCTGGTGTTGTGTGATTTTTAACTTCACATTCTCAGGATCTCCCAAAGGACTTTAGATTAGATTACTTATAGTGTGGAAATAGGCCCTTCGGCCTAATAAGTCCACACCAACCTGCCGAAGCGCAACCCACCCAGAGCCATTCCCCTTCACCTAACACAATGGGCAATTTAGCATGGCCAATTCACCTAACCTGCATATTTTTGGATTGTGGGAGGAAACTGGAACACCCAGAGGAAACCCATGCAGACATGGGGAGAATGTGCAAACTCCACACAGAGAGTCGCCTGAGGTGGGAATTGAACCCGGGTCTCTGGCGCTGAGGCAGCAGTGCTAACCACTGTGCCACCATGCCGCCCACAGAAAAGGTCCTTTTGAAGTACTCTCACAGTTGAAATGCTGGAAGTGCTGTCGTCCATTTGCACCTTGGGCCAGCTTTAGAAAGCAGCAATGAGATGTATATCCAATTTATCAGTTTCATTCAGAGTGAGGGATAGCCACTTCCCAGGCCACTGGACAGAATTCCCGAATTAGTCTGCTGCAAAATAGTGTCGGGGTCACTGAGCAATCAGACAGCAGAAAATGTTCACAGAGTCTCTGAAAGACAACAGACCTAACCAAACAGTTCTTCCTCATCATGGCCCTCATAGAGTCATACAGCATGGAAACAAACCCTTCAGTCTAACTCAACCATGCTAACCAGGTTTCCTAAACTAAACTCATCCCATTTGCCTGCATTGGTCTGTATCCCTCTAAACCTTTCCACTTCCTGTGCCTTTCCAAATGACTTTTAAATCTTGCAATGTATCTATATCACCTTCTTCCTCTGGCATTCCACATACACACTACCCTCTACGTGGAAAAACGGCCCTCAGGTCCCTTTTAAATCTTGCCCCTCTCACTTTAAAACTACACCCTCCAGGTTTGAATTCCCCTACCCTATGAAAAAGGCCTTTGCTATTCACCTTATCTCTGCCCCTCATGAGTTTATCAACCTCTATAAGGTCACCCCTCAACCTCCCACACTTCAGGGAGAAAAGTCTCAACCTATCCAGCCTCTCCATATAACTCAAACCCTCCAGTCCTGTAACATCCTTGTGAATCTTTTCTCAATCCTTCCTAATTTAATAACATCTGTCCTATAGCAGGGTGAGCAGAACTGTATGCAGTACTCCAAAAATAACCTTACCGATATCCTGTGCAGCCATAACATGCTGCCCCAACTACTGAACTCAATACTCAAGCCAATGAAGGCCAACGTGGCGAGTGCCTTCTTCACCAGCCTGTCTACATGTGACACCACTTTCTGTCTTCTTCACCACTACCTGTCACACCTGTGACATCACAATTGTGTGCCTGAAAACTGAGGTCACTGCTCGACAACACTACCCAGGGTCCTGCCATTAACTGTGTAAGTCCTGCCTGGTTTGTCTTAACAAAATGCAATACTTTGTATTTATCTAAATTAAAGTCCATCTGCCACACCTCTGCTTGCTGTTCCAGTTCATCAAGATCCTGTTGTACTTCATTGTCTACTGTACCACCAATTTTGGTGTCATCTGCAAATTTACTAACCATGTAGTTCTCCCTCACCACAGCCCTGCAATGTTTCCTTTATGCTCTGTGTTCAACTCTCAGAAGTGGGACTTGAACCCCCAAAGTTCCAGCAACTGGTAGGAGAGTTACCCAGACATCTTACGTCATAAACTGGAACCGGGACAAAATTTCTCCCATAAACCAACACACAAAAATAATTCGGATTAACTGATTTTTTTTAATCTCCTTTCTTTTTTTCAACAGGGATTGCACCTCTGCTGTAATCTTTTGGAATTCTAATTTCTTTTTGAGGAAGAGAGGAGGAGGAATTGTGTTTTTGATAAGGGATAGCATTATAGCTGTACTGAGGGAGGATATTCCCGGAAATACATCCAGGGAAGTTATTTGGGTTGAACTGAGAAATAAGAAAGGGATGATCACCTTATTGGGATTGTATTATAGACCCCACCCCTAGGGAAATTGAGAAACAAATTTGTAAGGAGATCTCAGTTATCTGTAAGAATAATAGGGTGGTTATGGTAGGGGATTTTAACTTTCCGAACATAGACTAGGACTGTCATAATGGGTGAAGGGTTTAGATAGAGAGGAATTTGTTAAGCATGTACAAGACAATTTTGTGATTCAGTATGTGGATGTACCTACCAGAGAAAGTGCAAAACCTGACCTACTCTTGGGAAATAAGGAAGTAACAAAGAGGATTGATGAGGGCAGAGCAGTAGATGTGATCTATATGGATTTCAGTAAGGCGTTCGACAAGGTTTCCCATGGGAGACTGGTTAGCAAGGTTAGATCTCATGGAATACAGGAGGAACTAGCAGGTTGGATACAGAACTGGCCCAAAGGTAGAAGACAGAGGGTGGTGGTGGAGGGTTGTTTTTCAGACTGGAGGCCTGTGTCCAGTGGATTGCCACAAGGATCAGTACTGGGTCCTCTTTTTGTCATTTACATAAATGATTTGGATGCGAGCATAAGAGGTATAGTTAGTAAGTTTGCAGATGACACCAAAATTGGAGGTGTAGTGGACAGCGAAGAGGGTTACCTCAGATTACAACAGGATCTGGACCAGATGGGCCAATGGGCTGAGAAGTGGCAGATGGAGTTTAATTTAGATAAATGTGAGGTGCTGCATTTTGGGAAAGCAAATCTTATCAGGACTTATACACTTAATGGTAAGGTCCTAGGGAGTGTTGCTGAACAAGGAGCCCTTGGAGTGCAGATTCATAGCTCCTTGAAAGTGGAGTCGCAGGTAGATAGGATAGTGAAGAAGGCATTTGGTATGCTTTCCTTTATTGGTCAAAGTATTGAGTACAGGGGTTGGAAGGTCGTGTTGCAGCTGTACAGGACATCGGTTAAGCCACTTATGGAATATTGTGTGCAATTCTGGTCTCCTTCCTATCAGAAGGATTTTGTGCCACTTGAAAGGGTTCACAAAAGATTTACAAAGATGTTGCCAGGGTTGGACAATTTGAGCTATAAGGAGAGGCTGAACAGGCTGGGGCTATTTCCCTGGAGCATCAGAGGCTGGGGGTGACCTTATAGAGGTTTATAAAATCATGAGGGACATGGATAGGATAAATAGACAAGGTATTTTCCCTGGTGTAGTGGAGTCCAGACCTCGAGGGCATAGGTTTAGGGTGAGAGGGGAAAGATTTTAAAGACACCTAAGGAGCAACTTTTTTCACACAGAGGGTGGTACGTGTATGGAACGAGCTGCTAGGGAAAGTAGTGGAGGCTGGTACAATTGCAACATTTAAGAGGCATTTGGATGGGTATATGAATAGGAAGGATTTGGAGGGATATCGGCCAGGTTCTGCAGGATTTTGTTAAAGGGGTCTAATGAGTAACCACAAGATTCAAATCTTCTTATGACCTGAGAAAAGCTACAACATTCAGCAGCTCACAAAACATCAACTCAGCACAACTAGGAATCCGTATACATCAGTCGGAGAATGTCAGTTCAGGGTAAGATAGTTGTCGGGTCAGGTTGACGGTCGTTGGGTCAGGCTGGTGGTAGTTAGATCAGATTGGTGAGGGTTAGGTGAGGTTGGTGGGAATTGGATGAGGTTGGTGGGCATTGGGTCAGATTGGTGAGAGTTGGGTAAGGTTGGTGGGGGTTAGATCAGATTGGTAAGAGTTGGGTGAGGTTGGTGGGAGTTAGGTGAGGTTGGTGGGAAATGTCAGATTGATGGGAGTTGGACCAGACTGGTGGGAGTTGAATCAGGTTGGTGGGGGTTGGGTCATTGATGGGAGTTGGGTGAGGTTGGTGGGAGTTGGGTGAGATTGGTGGGAGTTGGGTGAGATTGGTGGGAGTTAGGTGAGGTAGGTGGGGGTTGGGTGAGGTAGGTGGGGGTTGGGTGAGGTTGGTGGGAGTTGGGTGAGGTTGGTGAGAGTTGGGTGAGGTTGGTGGGGGTTGGGTGAGGTAGGTGGGGGTTGGGTGAGGTAGGTGGGAGTTGGGTGAGGTAGGTGGGAGTTGGGTGAGGTTGGTGGGAGTTGGGTCAGGCTGGTGGAGGTTGGGTCAGGCTGTGGGAATTAGGTTAGACTGTGGGGGTTGGGTCAGGCTGTGGAGGTTGGGGCAGGCTGTGGGGGTTGGGTCAGGTTGGGTAAGTTTGGTGGGGGATGAGTCAGACTGTGGGGGTTGGGTCAGGTTGGTGGGGGTTGGGTCAGGCTGGTGGGGGCTGGGTCAGGCTGTGGGGTTGGATCAGGCTGTGGGGGTTGGGTCAGGCTGGTGGGGGTTGGGTTAGATTGTGGGGGTTGGGTCAGGTTGGGTAAGTTTGGTGGGGGATGAGTCAGACTGTGGGGGTTGGGTCAGGTTGGTGGAGGTTGGGTCAGGCTGGTGGGGGCTGGGTCAGGCTGTGGGGTTGGATCAGGCTGTCGGGATTGGGTAAGGCTGTGGGAGCTGGGTCAGGTTGGTGGGGGTTGGGTCAGGCTGGTGGGGGTTGGGTCAGACTGTGGAGTTGGATCAGGCTGGTGGGGGTTGGGTCAGACTGTGGAGTTGGATCAGGCTGTGGGAGCTGGGTCAGGTTGGTGGGGGATGAGTCAGACTGTGGGTGTTGGGTCAGGCTGTTGGTGCTGGGTCAGGTTGGTGGGGGTTGGGTCGGGTTGGTGGGGTTTGGGTCAGACTGTGGGGATTGGGTCAGGCTGTGGGTGTTGGGTCATGTTGGTGGTGGTTGTGTCAGGCTGGTGGGGGTTGGGTCAGGTTGGTGGGTGTTGGGTCATGTTGGTGGTGGTTGGGTCAGGTTGGTGGGGGTTGGGTCAGATTGTGGGGCTTGGGTCAGATTGTGGGGGTTGGGTCAGGCTGTGGGGGTTGGGTCAGGTTGGTGGAGGTTGGGTCAGGCTGGTGGGGATTGTGTCCGGCTGTGGGAGTTGGGTCAGGTTGGTGAGGGTTGGGTCAGGTTGGTTGGGGTTGGGTTAGACTGTGGTGGTTGGGTCGAGCTGGTGGGGGTTGGGTCTGGCTGTGGGAGTTGGGTCAGGTTGGTGAGGGTTGGGTCAGGTTGGTGGGGGTTGGGTTAGACTGTGGTGGTTGGGTCAGGCTGGTGGGGGTTGGGTCAGATTGTGGGGTTTGGGTCAGACTGTGGGAGTTGGGTCAGGTTGGTGGGGGTTGGGTCAGATTGTGGGGCTTGGGTCAGATTCTGGGGGTTGGGTCAGGCTGTGGGGGTTGGGTCAGGTTGGTGGGGGTTGGGTCAGGCTGATGGGGATTGTGTCCGGCTGTGGGAGTTGGGTCAGGTTGGTGGGGGTTAGGTCAGGCTGGTGGGGGTTGGGGTCAGGCTGTGGGGCTTGGGTCAGGCTGTGGGGATTGGGTCAGGCTGTGGGAGTTGGGTCAGGCTGTGTGGGGTTGGTTCAGGTTGGTGGGGGTTGGGTCAGGCTGTGGGATTTGGGTCAGGCTGTGGGATTTGGGTCAGGCTGTGGGGCTTGGGTCAGGTTGGTGAGTGTTGGGTCAGGTTGGTGCGGGTTGGGTTAGACTGTGGTGGTTGGGTCAGGCTGGTGAGGGTGTGTTAGACTGTGGGGGTTGGGTCAAGGTGGGGGGGTTGGGTCAGACTATGGGGGTTGGGTCAGACTGTGGGAGTTGGGTCACGTTGGTGGGGGTTGGGCCAGGCTGTGGGGGTTGGGTCAGGTTGTGGGGGTTGGGTCAGGCTGGTGGGGGTTGGGTCAGGTTGGTGGGAGTTGGGTCAGGTTGGTTGGGGATGAGTCAGTTTGGTGGGGGTTGGGGTCAGGCTGTGGGGGTTGGGTCAGGTTGGTGGGGGTTGGGTCAGATTGGTGGGGTTTTTTGTCAGACTGTGGGGATTGCATCAGGCTGTGGGGGTTGGGTCAGGCTGTGGGGGTTGGGTCAGGTCGGTGGGGGATAGGTCAGGTTGGTGGGGGTTGGGTCAGATTGTGGGGGTTGGGTCAGGTTGGTGGGGGTTGGGTCAGATTGTGGGGCTTGGGTCAGATTGTGGGGGTTGGGTCAGGCTGTGGGGGTTGGGTCAGGTTGGTGGGGGTTGGGTCAGGCTGGTGGGGATTGTGTCCAGCTGTGGGAGTTGGGTCAGGTTGGTGGGGGTTGGGTCAGGCTGGTGGGGGTTGGTGTCAGGCTGTGGGGGTTGGGTCAGGCTGTGGGGGTTGGGTCAGGCTGTGGGGGTTGGGTCAGGCTGTGGGGGTTGGGTAAGGCTGTAGGTGTTGGGTCAGGCTCTGTGGGGTTGGTTCAGGTTGGTGGGTGTTGGGTCAGGCTGGTGGGGGTGGGTTAGACTGTGGGGGTTGGGTCAAGTTGGGGGGGTTGGGTCAGACTATGGGGGTTGGGTCAGACTGTGGGAGTTGGGTCACGTTGGTGGGGATTGGGTCAGGCTGTGGGGGTTGTGTCAGGTTGTGGGGGTTGGGTCCGGTTTGTGGGAGTTGGGTCAGGTTGGTGGGCGTTGGGTCAGGTTGGTGGGGGTTGGGTCAGGTTGGTGGGGGTTGGGTCAGGTTGGTGGGGGTTGGGTCAGGTTGGTGGGGGATGAGTCAGTTTGGTGGGGGTTGGGTCAGGTTGTGGGGATTGGGTCAGGTGGTGGGGGTTGGATCAGGTTGATGGGGGTTGGGGTCAGGCTGGTGGGGATTGGGTCAGGCTGTGGGGGTTGGGTCAGGCTGTAGGCATGGGTCAGGCTGTGTAGGTTGGGTTAGACTGTAGGGGTTGGGTCAGACTATGGGGGTTGGGTCAGACTATGGGGGTTGGGTCAGACTGTGGGAGTTGGGTCACGTTGGTGGGGCTTGTGGTCAGGCTGTGGGGGTTGAATCAGGTTGGTGGGGGTTGAGTCAGGTTGGTGGGGGTTGGGTCAGGTTGGTGGGGTTGGGTCAGGCTGTGGTGTTTGGGTCAGGTTGGTGGGGGTTCGGTCAGGTTGGTGGATGTTGGGTCAGGTTGGTGGGGGTTGGGTCAGGTTGGTGGGAGTTTTTGTCAGACTGTGGGAATTGCGTCAGGCTGTGGGCGTTGGGTCAGGTTGGTGGTGGTTGGGTCAGGTTGGTGGGGGTTGGGTTAGACTGTGGGGATTGGGTCAGGCTGTGGGAGTTGGGTCAGGTTTGTGTGAGTTGGGTCAGACTGGTGGGAGTTAGGTCAGGCTGGTGGGGGTTGGGTCAGGCTGTGGGGATGGGTCAGGCTAGTGGGGGTTGGGTCAGGCTGTGGGGGTTGAGTCAGGTTGTGGGGGTTGGGTCCGGTTTGTGGGAGTTGGGTCAGGTTGGTGCGGGTTGGGTCAGGTTGGTGGGCGTTGGGTCAGGATGGTAGGGCGTTGGGTCAGGTTGGTGGGGGATGAGTCAGTTTGGTGGGGTTTGGGTCAGGTTGTGTGGATTGGGTCAGGTTGGTGGGGGCTGGATCAGGTTGATGGGGGTTGGGGTCAGGCTGGTGGGGATTGGGTCAGGCTGTGGGGGTTGGGTCAGGCTGTGGGGCATGGGTCAGGCTGTGTAGGTTGGGTTAGACTGTAGGGGTTGGGTCAGACTATGGGGGTTGGGTCAGACTGTGGGAGTTGGGTCACGTTGGTGGGGCTTGTGGTCAGGCTGTGGGAGTTGGGTCAGGTTGGTGGGGGTTGAGTCAGGCTGGTGGGGGTTGGGTCAGGTTGGTGGGGTTGGGTCAGGCTGTGGTGTTTGGGTCAGGTTGGTGGGGGTTCGGTCAGGTTGGTGGGGGTTGGGTCAGGTTGGTGGGGTTGGGTCAGGTTGGTGGGAGTTTTTGTCAGACTGTGGGAATTGTGTCAGGCTGTGGGCGTTGGGTCAGGTTGGTGGGGGTTGGGTCAGGTTGGTGGGAGTTTTTGTCAGGCTGTGGGAATTGCATCAGTCTGTGGGCGGTGGGTCAGGTTGGTGGGGGTTGGGTCAGGTTGGTGGGGGTTGGGTTAGACTGTGGGGATTGGGTCAGGCTGTGGGAGTTGGGTCAGGTTGGTGCGAGTTGGGTCAGACTGGTGGGGGTTGGGTCAGGCTGGTGGGGGTTGGGTCAGGCTGTGGGGGTTGAGTCAGGTTGTGGGGGTTGGGTCCGGTTTGTGGGAGTTGGGTCAGGTTGGTGGGCGTTGGGTCAGGTTGGTGGGGGTTGGGTCAGGTTGGTGGGGGTTGGGTCAGGTTGGTGGGGGATGAGTCAGTTTGGTGGGGGTTGGGTCAGGTTGTGGGGATTGGGTCAGGTTGGTGGGGGTTGGATCAGGTTGATGGGGGTTGGGGTCAGGCTGGTGGGGATTGGGTCAGGCTGTGGGGGTTGGGTTAGACTGTAGGGGTTGGGTCAGACTATGGGGGTTGGATCAGACTGTGGGAGTTGGGTCACGTTGGTGGGGCTTGTGGTCAGGCTGTGGGGGTTGGGTCAGGTTGGTGGGGGTTGAGTCAGGTTGGTGGATGTTGGGTCAGGTTGGTGGGGGTTGGGTCAGGTTGGTGGGAGTTGGGTTAGACTGTGGGGATTGGGTCAGGCTGTGGGAGTTGGGTCAGGTTGGTGCGAGTTGGGTCAGACTGGTGGGAGTTGGGTCAGGCTGTGGGGATGGGTCAGGCTGTGGGAGTTGGGTCAGGCTGTGGGAGTTAGGTCAGGCTGGTGAGGGTTGGGTCAGGCTGTGGGGATGGGTCAGGCTAGTGGGGGTTGGGTCAGGCTGTGGGGGTTGAGTCAGGTTGTAGGGGTTGGGTCCGGTTTGTGGGAGTTGGGTCAGGTTGGTGCGGGTTGGGTCAGGTTGGTGGGCGTTGGGTCAGGTTGGTGGGGGTTGGGTCAGGTTGGTGGGGGATGAGTCAGTTTGGTGGGGGTTGGGTCAGGTTGTGGGGATTGGGTCAGGTTGGTGGGGGTTGGATCAGGTTGTTGGGGGTTGGGGTCAGGCTGGTGGGGATTGGGTCAGGCTGTGGGGGTTGGGTCAGGCTGTGGGGCATGGGTCAGGCTGTGTAGGTTGGGTTAGACTGTAGGGGTTGGGTCAGACTGTGGGAGTTGGGTCACGTTGGTGTGGCTTGTGGTCAGGCTGTGGGGGTTGGGTCAGGTTGGTGGGGGTTGGGTCAGGTTGGTGGGGGTTGAGTCAGGCTGGTGGGGGTTGGGTCAGGTTGGTGGGGTTGGGTCAGGCTGTGGTGTTTGGGTCAGGTTGGTGGGGGTTCGGTCAGGTTGGTGGGGGTTGGGTCAGGTTGGTGGGAGTTTTTGTCAGACTGTGGGAATTGCGTCAGGCTGTGGGCGGTGGGTCAGTTTGGTGGGGGTTGGGTCAGGTTGGTGGGGGTTGGGTTAGACTGTGGGGATTGGGTCAGGCTGTGGGAGTTGGGTCAGGTTGGTGCGAGTTGGGTCAGACTGGTGGGGGTTGGGTCAGGCTGGTGGGGGTTGGGTCAGGTTGGTGGGGGTTGGGTCAGGCTGTGGGGATGGGTCAGGCTGTGGGAGTTGGGTCAGGCTGTGGGAGTTAGGTCAGGCTGGTGGGAGTTGGGTCAGGCTATGGGGATGGGTCAGGCTAGTGGGGGTTGGGTCAGGCTGTGGGAGTTAGGTCAGGCTGGTGGGGCTTGGGTCAGGCTGGTGGGGGTTGGGTCAGGTTGTGGGGGTTGGGTCAGGTTGTGGGGGTTGGGTCAGGTTGGTGGGAGTTTTTGTCAGACTGTGGGAATTGCGTCAGGCTGTGGGCGTTGGGTCAGGTTGGTGGGGGTTGGGTCAGGCTGTGGGAGTTAGGTCAGGCTGGTGGGGGTTGGGTCAGGCTGTGGGAGTTGGGTCAGGCTGTGGGAGTTAGGTCAGGCTGGTGGGGGTTGGATCAGGCTGGTGGGGGTTGGGTCAGGCTGGTGGGGGTTGGATCAGGCTGGTGGGGGTTGGGTCAGGCTGTGGGGATGGGTCAGGCTGGTGGGGGTTGGGTCAGGCTGTGGGAGTTAGGTCAGGCTGGTGGGGGTTGGGTCAGGCTGGTCGGGGTTGGGTCAGGCTGTGGGGATGGGTCAGGCTGTGGGGGTTGGGTCAGACTGTGGGGGTTGGGTCAGGTTGTGGGGGTTGGGTAAGACTGTGGGGATTGGGTCAGGTTGTGGGGGTTGGGTCAGGTTGTGGGGATTGGGTCAGGTTGTGGGGGTTGGGTCAGGCTGGTGGGGGTTGTGTCAGACTGTGGGGATTGGGTCAGGTTGTGGGGGTTGGGTCAGGTTGTGGGGATTGGGTCAGGTTGTGGGGATTGGGTCAGGTTGTGGGGATTGGGTCAGGTTGTGGGGGTTGGGTCAGACTGTGGGGGTTGGGTCAGGCTGGTGGGGGTTGGGTCAGGCTGGTGGGGGTTGGGTCAGGCTGTGGGGATGGGTCAGGCTGTGGGGATTGGGTCAGGTTGTGGGGGTTGGGTCAGGCTGGTGGGGGTTGGGTCAGGCTGGTGGGTGTTGGGTCAGGCTGTGGGGATGGGTCAGGCTTTGGGAATTGGGTCAGGTTGTGGGGGTTGGGTCAGGCTGGTGGGGGTTGGGTCAGACTGTGGGGGTTGGGTCAGGCTGTGGGGATGGGTCAGGCTGTGGGGATTGGGTCAGGTTGTGGGGGTTGGGTCAGGTTGTGGGGGTTGGGTCAGGCTGGTGGGGGTTGGGTCAGGCTGGTGGGGGTTGGGTCAGGCTGTGGGGATGGGTCAGGCTTTGGGAATTGGGTCAGGTTGTGGGGGTTGGGTCAGGCTGGTGGGGGTTGGGTCAGACTGTGGGGGTTGGGTCAGGCTGTGGGGATTGGGTCAGGTTGTGGGGGTTGGGTCAGGTTGTGGGGGTTGGGTCAGGTTGTGGGGGTTGGGTCAGGCTGGTGGGGGTTGGGTCAGGTTGTGGGGATGGGTCAGGCTGTGGGGATTGGGTCAGGTTGTGGGGGTTGGGTCAGGCTGTGGGGATGGGTCAGGCTCTGGGGATTCGGTCAGGTTGTGGGGGTTGGGTCAGGTTGTGGGGGTAGGTCAGGTTGTGGGGGTTGGGTCAGGCTGGTGGGGGTTGGGTCAGACTGTGGGGGTTGGGTCAGGCTGTGGGGATTGGGTCAGGTTGTGGGGGTTGGGTCAGGTTGTGGGGGTTGGGTCAGGCTGTGGGGATTCGGTCAGGTTGTGGGGGTTGGGTCAGGTTGTGGGGGTTGGGTCAGGCTGTGGGGATGGGTCAGGCTGGTGGGGATTGGGTCAGGTTGTGGGGGTTGGGTCAGGTTGTGGGGATTGGGTCAGGTTGTGGGGATTGGGTCAGGTTGTGGGGGTTGGGTCAGGTTGTGGGGGGTTGGGGTCAGGCTGGTGGGGATTGGGTCAGGCTGTGGGGGTTGGGTCAGGCTGTGGGGCATGGGTCAGGCTGTGTAGGTTGGGTTAGACTGTAGGGGTTGGGTCAGACTGTGGGAGTTGGGTCACGTTGGTGTGGCTTGTGGTCAGGCTGTGGGGGTTGGGTCAGGTTGGTGGGGGTTGGGTCAGGTTGGTGGGGGTTGAGTCAGGCTGGTGGGGGTTGGGTCAGGTTGGTGGGGTTGGGTCAGGCTGTGGTGTTTGGGTCAGGTTGGTGGGGGTTCGGTCAGGTTGGTGGGGGTTGGGTCAGGTTGGTGGGAGTTTTTGTCAGACTGTGGGAATTGCGTCAGGCTGTGGGCGGTGGGTCAGTTTGGTGGGGGTTGGGTCAGGTTGGTGGGGGTTGGGTTAGACTGTGGGGATTGGGTCAGGCTGTGGGAGTTGGGTCAGGTTGGTGCGAGTTGGGTCAGACTGGTGGGGGTTGGGTCAGGCTGGTGGGGGTTGGGTCAGGTTGGTGGGGGTTGGGTCAGGCTGTGGGGATGGGTCAAGCTGTGGGAGTTGGGTCAGGCTGTGGGAGTTAGGTCAGGCTGGTGGGAGTTGGGTCAGGCTATGGGGATGGGTCAGGCTAGTGGGGGTTGGGGCAGGCTATGGGGATGGGTCAGGCTAGTGGGGGTTGGGTCAGGCTGTGGGAGTTAGGTCAGGCTGGTGGGGCTTGGGTCAGGCTGGTGGGGGTTGGGTCAGGTTGTGGGGGTTGGGTCAGGTTGTGGGAGTTAGGTCAGGCGGGTGGGAGTTGGGTCAGGCTATGGGGATGGGTCAGGCTAGTGGGGGTTGGGTCAGGCTGTGGGAGTTAGGTCAGGCTGGTGGGGCTTGGGTCAGGCTGGTGGGGGTTGGGTCAGGTTGTGGGGGTTGGGTCAGGTTGTGGGGGTTGGGTCAGGTTGGTGGGAGTTTTTGTCAGACTGTGGGAATTGCGTCAGGCTGTGGGCGTTGGGTCAGGTTGGTGGGGGTTGGGTCAGGCTGTGGGAGTTAGGTCAGGCTGGTGGGGGTTGGGTCAGGCTGTGGGAGTTGGGTCAGGCTGTGGGAGTTAGGTCAGGCTGGTGGGGGTTGGATCAGGCTGGTGGGGGTTGGGTCAGGCTGGTGGGGGTTGGATCAGGCTGGTGGGGGTTGGGTCAGGCTGTGGGGATGGGTCAGGCTGGTGGGGGTTGGGTCAGGCTGTGGGAGTTAGGTCAGGCTGGTGGGGGTTGGGTCAGGCTGGTCGGGGTTGGGTCAGGCTGTGGGGATGGGTCAGGCTGTGGGGGTTGGGTCAGACTGTGGGGGTTGGGTCAGGTTGTGGGGGTTGGGTAAGACTGTGGGGATTGGGTCAGGTTGTGGGGGTTGGGTCAGGTTGTGGGGATTGGGTCAGGTTGTGGGGGTTGGGTCAGGCTGGTGGGGGTTGTGTCAGACTGTGGGGATTGGGTCAGGTTGTGGGGGTTGGGTCAGGTTGTGGGGATTGGGTCAGGTTGTGGGGATTGGGTCAGGTTGTGGGGGTTGGGTCAGACTGTGGGGGTTGGGTCAGGCTGGTGGGGGTTGGGTCAGGCTGGTGGGGGTTGGGTCAGGCTGTGGGGATGGGTCAGGCTGTGGGGATTGGGTCAGGTTGTGGGGGTTGGGTCAGGTTGTGGGGGTTGGGTCAGGCTGGTGGGGGTTGGGTCAGGCTGGTGGGGGTTGGGTCAGGCTGTGGGGATGGGTCAGGCTTTGGGAATTGGGTCAGGTTGTGGGGGTTGGGTCAGGCTGGTGGGGGTTGGGTCAGGCTGTGGGGATGGGTCAGGCTGGTGGGGGTTGGGTCAGACTGTGGGGGTTGGGTCAGGCTGTGGGGATTGGGTCAGGTTGTGGGGGTTGGGTCAGGTTGTGGGGGTTGGGTCAGGTTGTGGGGGTTGGGTCAGGCTGGTGGGGGTTGGGTCAGGCTGTGGGGATGGGTCAGGCTGTGGGGATTGGGTCAGGTTGTGGGGGTTGGGTCAGGCTGTGGGGATGGGTCAGGCTCTGGGGATTCGGTCAGGTTGTGGGGGTTGGGTCAGGTTGTGGGGGTAGGTCAGGTTGTGGGGGTTGGGTCAGGCTGGTGGGGGTTGGGTCAGACTGTGGGGGTTGGGTCAGGCTGTGGGGATTGGGTCAGGTTGTGGGGGTTGGGTCAGGTTGTGGGGGTTGGGTCAGGCTGTGGGGATTCGGTCAGGTTGTGGGGGTTGGGTCAGGTTGTGGGGGTTGGGTCAGGCTGTGGGGATGGGTCAGGCTGGTGGGGATTGGGTCAGGTTGTGGGGGTTGGGTCAGGTTGTGGGGATTGGGTCAGGTTGTGGGGATTGGGTCAGGTTGTGGGGGTTGGGTCAGGTTGTGGGGGTTGGGTCAGGCTGTGGGGATTGGGTCAGGTTGTGGGGGTTGGGTCAGGTTGTGGGGATTGGGTCAGGTTGTGGGGGTTGGGTCAGGTTGTGGGGATTGGGTCAGGTTGTGGGGGTTGGGTCAGGTTGTGGGGGTTGGGTCAGACTGTGGGGATTGGGTCAGGTTGCGGGGGTTGGGTCAGACTGTGGGGATTGGGTCAGGTTGTGGGGATTGGGTCAGGTTGCGGGGGTTGGGTCAGACTGTGGGGGTTGTCAGGTTGAAGAATACTGATTATTAGAGTGGTAGTCGATCTGGTGGGATTAAGTCGGGGGAATCAGGACATGGGCTGGATGTCAGGCTGCTGGGATTGAGTCTGGGCAATGTCGGATAGTGAAGGTGGTAGTGTTGGCCATGTAGGGGGTTAGCAGTTGTCGGGCCCACTCGATGATAGAGTGCTGATCCTGACAGTGTCACGGGTGTAGACCGGACGCTGTAGGAGCTGGGGCTTCAGGTTAATAGTAACCCAGAATTTCCTGTCCTTTGTGTCGAAGTCTGGGCACTGGATTTTAGGAAGGATATGAAAGTATTGAACAAGAGTGTGATTCATGAGAATGTTTCCAAGAATGAGGAACTTCATTTCCATGGACATTTTGGAGAAGCTCAGGCTTTTCTCCTTGTCCAAAATCCCGGAGGATGCTGGGTAGAATGGATGGGAGAACTGTTCCACTTGGCAGGAGAACTGTGATACAGTGGGTACGGATTTAAAGTGATTTTCAAAAGAACCAAAACGTGAGAAGAGGAAAAGCTTTTAATGCAGTCAGTGGTTAGGATCACAGAATCGTTACAGCACAGCAGCAGGCCATTCGGCCCACTGTGCTTGGCCCAGTTTGATCACCTAGTGCCAATCTTCAGCCTTTTCCACTCATCCCTGCACATTTCAAACCATCTTTTGAATGTCACAATTGAACATACCCCCACCACTTTTCCAGATAATCCTAACAACTTGCTGTGTGAAAAAAAGTCACATCAGCCATGCTTCATTTGCATATCACTGTAAATTTATGCCCCTCTCGTTCTTGTGTCTTTTGAGAGTGGGAATAGCTCCTCCCTATTTATTCTTTCCAGCCTGCTCTTGGTTTTGCAAACCTCCATCCAATCTCCTCTCAGCCTTCCTCTTTCCAAGGAAAACAGTCCCAGTTCTTCCTGGAGTTTCTCATGCCTACAAGCCATGCTTGTAAATCACTCCTGCATTCTCCCCAATGCATTCACATTTTCCCTTTAATGGCACGTGCTGGGAGAAAGTGAGGGAGTACAGATGCTGGAGATCAGAGTCAGAAAAGCACATGCATGTCAGGCAGCATCCGAGGAGCAGGAGAGTCAACGTTTCAAGCATAAGCCTCACAACGCTACACGGTACTCCAGCTGAGGTTCAACATGCATCCTATGAAGGGCTCAGTTTGTTGGATGGCCACTTTGTGATGCAAACTGATGCCAGCAGTGAGTTCAATTCCCACACTGGCTGAGGTTACCATGAAAGGGTGCCTTTTTTTTAAAAAAGAGTAGAATACCTAATGAGGTGTTTTTTTGATTAGATTAGATTCCCTACAGGCCCTTCAGCCCAACAAGTCTGGACCAACCCTCAGTATCAGTGTTTGCTAAGGATAAGAAGGCTGACAGAATCTCAGTGGAAGCAGAGGTGGGGGAGGTAGTGGATGAAGTAAAAATTGGTAGATGGGGAGGCCTGGAGTGACAGGCGATGTGTGGTATGGATACGTTAGCTGCCTGCCAATGTGATGGTGTAAAGATAATCTTATTAACGACAGGCCAGTTAGCATAATATCAGCAGAGGTAAAGTTCTAAAAGTAATAATCAGGGAAGAAAATTAATAGGTACTTGGAAAAGTTTGAATTAATTAAGAACATGTGAAAGGCAGATCATGCTTAACAAAACTTAACTGAATGGAGTAACAGAGGGCGGCACGGTGGCACAGTGGTTAGCACTGCTGCCTCACAGCACCAGGGACCCAGGTTCAATTCCCGCCTCAGGTGACTGACTGTGTGGAGTTTGCACATTCTCCCCGTGTCTGCGTGGGGTGCGCTCCGGGTGCTCCGGTTTCCTCCCACAGTCCAAAGATGTGCAGGTCAGGTGAATTGGCCATGCTAAATTGCCCGTAGTGTTAGGTAAGGGGTAGATGTAGGGGTATGGGTGGGTTGCGCTTCGGCGGGGCGGTGTGGACTTGTTGGACCGAAGGGCCTGTTTCCACACTGTAAGTAATCTAATCTAAACAGAGAATGCTGGACCTGATCAAATGTATCCCAGGACATCATGGGTATCATCTGCAGAATCCATTGCAGCAACATGCCACAGTTTCTTTAACTGCAATTTCCAAATTTACAACCTCTATTTCATCAAAGAACCAGGGCAGCAGATGGATGGGATCAAGTCACGCACCTTTCTGATTCGACTCTATATTGCCATTCCTCCACTGTCTTACTACCTAACAGCAGTGTGGGCAATCCTACCCCACACAGACGGTGTCAGTTCAGGAAAGTGGCATATCACCATCTTCTCAAGGACCTTGCTCTCCTTTCCACTGCTCCTATGAATAATAAAGACGTTCTGAGGACTTATTCAGTTGTAAACAAATTGCGCAGAACATGACTCATTGCCAGTGTGAGGTGGGTAATACCTCTTGGCCACTCTCCAAGAATAAGTAATTAAAAGGCTGGCTGCAGTATCAAAACAGACAGCCACCAGATTACAAAGAAGGTAAACAGAGAGGCGAAATGTGAGATAGAAGTCCAAATGCATCTGTTAATAAGGCAAAGCTCCAGGGAAAGAGACAACACACCATGAAAGGGAGAAAATGTCAGGTGGACAACAAAGGCTGGAGATCGAAGTTAATGTTGAGCAGGAAGCTGGGTTATTGTTCCCGGGCTTGGTGCTTGACCTAAGTTAGTGAGAGATTTTGTACAATAGGCAATAGCAGTATGTGACTGATATCACAGAGAGCAGAAACAAATGTAAAAGATAGTACAGATCCTGGTTAACGAGAGGGATGCAAAGATGTTGGATACAACAGATAACACGAACTACAACACGAGAAACAGTCACACTTATATTAAGAACAAAAAGGATGATCAGGTAGAATTTGGGCCCTGTGAATGCTGAAAACAGAACAAATTGTCCATCAACATATGAACATTTTGATGAGTTGATTAACCAGTTTGTGTCAATATTTTATCAATAACAGAAAGGTCAGGAACAACCAAGGAAATTAATGGTAAGTCAGGGGAGGCTTTCATCAGCATTAGTATAAGCAAATGTGGGCGGCACGGTGGCACAGTGGTTAGCACTGCTGCCTCACAGCGCCAGAGACCTGGGTTCAATTCCCGCCTCAGGCGACTGACTGTGTGGAGTTTGCACGTTCTCCCCGTGTCTGCGTGGGTTTCCTCCGGGTGCTCCGGTTTCCTCCCACAGTCCAAAGATGTGCAGGCCAGGTGAATTGGCCATGCTAAATTGCCCATAGTGTTAGGTAAGGGGTAAATGTAGATGTAGGGGTATGGGTGGGTTACGCTTCGGCGGGGCGGTGTGGACTTGTTGGGCCGAAGGGCCTGTTTCCACACTGTAAGTAATCTAATCTAAATGACAGACTTTTGAAGGAAGTAGATGAGAACATTGTGAATACCCCGACCACTGTTCTCACACAGCCACACCCAAAGCCGAAAGCTAGTCTCCACATTGCATATAAATTGGCCCCTTTAAGTAACTGCGCATGTGTGGCCTTGCAAAGAAACTTAAAGGATCCATACGTAAATCACCTGCTCACTCCAAAAGAAAAATGATTAGAGGGTGTGTTGGCCCGTACTATAATCTTCTAAAGTTCTTTCAATTCAATAACTGTTCCTTTAGATTTGAAAATCATGCAAGGTACTCCACTATTTAAGAAAGGTGAGACAGGGAAACCAGGGAATTATAGACCTGTTAATCTAGCATCTGTCGTACGGAAATTTACTAGTGTCTATAATTAAGAATAGACTGACTGAACACCTTGACATTTTTTTGGCTGATCAGGGCGAACCAAAATAGATTTGTAAAGGATAAGTCATACCTGATTGATTGTTTTGAAGAGATGTGGGAAACCTGTATGTCATCACAGTATATGGGGTTTTTAAAAGGCAAAGCTTTTAATAATGAGATGCTCTACTAAACGTTGAAGTTCATGGCACTGAAATTTAATTATTGATCTGATTCAGAAATTGGCTAGGCATCAGGAGACAGAGAGTCGGGATACAGAATAGGCACTTGAATTGGTCAGATCAGACCAAGGCATCCCACAAGATTGGTGTTTGTGGATGAAATATTCACCATCTATTTTTATGATCTCAGCTGGTGTTACATCCAGACAAGTCAGATACCAGACTGAAACTTGGCTGGGTAAATCATATTTTGTTTTGTTTAGGTTTTAACGAGGTGGTCTTTTACTGAAACATGGAACACAATGTGGCAGATTCTGTCTGAACAGTAAAACAGAAGTTTATTAAAAATAGGAAATAAAGATAATATAGATTAAATCAAGCTGTTAACTTACATCATAAATTAAAATCTTTTGAAATGCACATTAGAAGTATTATCCCATTAATTTCCAGTTTTAAAATTTTATAATTTTCAATTAGGCCAATTTAAATGTTTTTAATTCTAGAATTACAGGTTTAATGATGATCATGGAACCACTTTTGTTTGTCACTAAATCCTGTGGAGTTTCCTAATATCCTGTACAGAAAAAAATCTGCCATCCTTATCTAATCAGAGCCACAGCAATGTGGTTGACTCTTAATTGCCATCTGAAATGCCCTAGCAAACCACTCAGTTGTATCAAATGACTAAACAGCCTCAAAGGAATGAAATGGATGGAACATCTGACTTTGAACTAAGTATCGACAACGGCAAAATCAGCTATGTCAACCGAACGATGTCCTCCTTATAAACAGCTGGGAGTTTGTGGCAAAATTGGGACAGCTGTCTCATAGGAGAAAGGGAAGTCTGCAGATGCTGGAGATCAGAGTCAAGAGTGTGTTGCTGGAAAAGCACAGGAATCCTGATGAAGGGCTTATGCCCGAAATGTCGATTTTCCTACTTCTTGGATGCTGCCTGACCTGTTGTGCTTTTCCAGCAATACACTCTCAACAGCTGTCTCATAGACTAGTCAAGCATTAGCCTGACATAATAACATTCATTGGGATCATACTTTACAAAATCCCAAACATCATCGTTACTGTGACGATGATTGCCCCACTGGAATATGGGGTATAAAGTAGAGGGGGAATTACCTTAGGAGCTTTCAACACTGACTCCACACACTTAAGGTATCAGGACAACGTTGGAAAAGGAAACCTCTTTCCCATCCCACCTTGGCTGGTAATCATAAAAAATAGGAAAGGCATTAGGCCAGTCAATCCCTTGAGCCTGCTCTGCCATTCAATTGGATCAGGGCTGATGCGATGTTCATCACATCCACTTTCTTACCCTTTCTCCATCACCCTTGATTCCCTGACTGATCAAGAATCTATCTCAGCCTTAAATGTATGCGAGGACTCTACCCCCACAGCTCTCTGTGATGAGGAGCTCCAAAGACTCACCTCTTTCTGAGAGAAGAAATTCCTCCTTCTCTCGGTCTTAAATGAGGTGCCTGTTTATTCTGAGACTATGCCCTCTGCTCCTGGACTCTCCCATAAGGGGAAACATCCTCTCAGTATTTACCTTGTCAAGCCCTATAAGAATCCTAAATGTTTCAGTGAGATCACCTTTGATCCATCTAAACTCCAGTGAGTAGATTCCCAATCTGTTTAATCTTTGCTCATAAAACAATGACCAGACCAAGGATCACCCTTCTCTGAACCATCTGGAATAGAATAATATCTTTCCTTAAATAAGGGGAACAAAGCTGCTCACAGTCCTCCAGGTCAGTCAGACTTCCCTACTCTTGTACTCCAAGATCCTTGAAATCAGGGCTACAATTCCACTAGCCTTCCCAATCACCTAACTTTCTGTGTTTCATGTCCAACTACTTTCCAAATCCCTTTGTGTTGCACCTTTCTGCAGTTTGTCTCCTTTTCGATAATATTCTGATCTTTCATTCGCCCTTCCAAAACAACTTCACTTTTCCCACAGTACACCCCATTTTCCGACTTTTTGCCCAGTTACTTAATCCATCAATAAATCAGATAAACTACTTACAATGAATCAGTACTTTTGCAGATTGAACGCCACTTGGGGAAAAAAGAAACACTGAGGGCAGCAAGGGTGCAGGATGTATTCTGGACAGGGGATATCAATGTCCAGCACCAACAGTGGCTCAACACTACTGATTAAACTGGTCAGGTCGGAAAGTGACATAGCCACTAGACTGGGTCTGGGTAGGTGGTGAGGGAACGAACAAAAGGAAAAAAACATACTTGACTCTGCCTTACCAATCTGCCTGCTGAAAAGGCATCTTTATGTGACAGTATTGATAAGACTGACTACCACACTGTCCTTATACAGGCACGATCCCATCTTCAATGTGTTGAGTGGACCATGACTGTGCTAAACCTCTGTCTGAACCCCGTGAAGTTTCGTAGCTTCAGGTTAAGTGTACTGACTTGTCCTGGATCTAGACTGGACATCGATGACTCACTGTGGGCCAACAGCAGTGGTGAAACCATGCTCCAACACAATTTGCAACTCTTGGCCGAGCATATCCCTCATTCTCTCATTATCAATAAGCCAGAGTCAACCCTGGTTCAATGGAGAGCGCCGGGGGGGCAAGCCAGGAGCAGCATCAGGTATGCCTAATATTGAAGTTTTACTAAACAGGTCTACTTGTGACCAAACAGCAAAAACAGTAAACAATAGACAGAGCTAAGTGATCCCACGACCAACGGATCAGATCTAAGCTCTGCAATCCTGTTACATCCAGTTGCAAATGGCGGTGGACATTTAAACGACTTATTTGAGGAGGAGACTTCACAAATATTTCTATCCTCAACGATGGAAGAGCCCAACACATCAGTCAAAGGGTAAGGCTGAAGTTTTCACAGCAACCTTCAGCCACAAGTGCTGAGTGGATGATCCATCTCAGCCTCCTCCAGAGATCTCCAACATTACAGATACCAGTCTTCAGTCAGTTCAATTCACTCCACATGATATAGAACATTAGAACATTACAGCGCAGTACAGGCCCTTCGGCCCTCGAAATGATTTGAGGCACTGGATATTGCAAAGGCTTTGCCAACATTCCAGCATTAATACGAAAGCTTTGGGCTCCAGAACCTGCCGCTCCCCTAGCCAAGCTGTTCCAGTACAGTTACAACACTGGCATCTACCCAACAATGTGGGAAATAGTCAAGGTATGTCCTGTACACACAAAGCAGGACAAATCCAACTCAGCCAATTACCACCCCATCAATCTACTCTTCATCATCAGTAAAATAATGGAAGGGTTATCAAGCAGCACTTACCTCGCAATAACCTGCTCACTGATGGTTGGTTTGGTTTCTGTTCGGGCCACTCATCTGCTGACATCAATACAGTCGTGGTTCATTCAGGGGCAGAGAACAGGGACTCTAGGGGTGAGGTGAGAGTGACTGCCCTTGACATCAAGTCCACATTCAACTGCGTGTGGCACCACGGAGCCCTAACTAGATTGGTGGTTCTGGGAATGGGTAGAAAACCCACCGCTGCTGGAGTCATACCTGGCACAAAGGAAGATGGTTGTGGTTGGTGGAGGTCAATCACATGAGCCCCGGAACATCTCGGCAGGAGTTCCTCAGGGGAGTGTCCAAAGTCCAACAATTTTCAGCTGCTACATTATTGGCCTTCTGTCCATCGTAAGGCCAGAATGGGGAGTTCTCTGCAGGCCCCTCCAGCATCCCAAGCTCCACCTTCCTGCTGGCAAGGATATACAGAATGGCTATGAGAGAGACAATGGGGAAAGGTGACATAAAACAGGGAAGGGAGTGAGGGGGAACTCCATATCTCTGACTCCTTGCCCCAAAATCTTACAATTCAAGTTTCCCTTGCCGCCTCATGTTCAGAAACTTGACTCTGCCCCATGCAGACAGGCTGTCCTGCTGTATCTCAGAGTAGGGATATTTACCCTGAACTCTGCTAAAGCCACAAGGCTAGCACCATGTAGGCTAAGTTAAAAAAGCAGGCTGTACAAGAAACAGAAAATGCAAGAGCTACTCAGCTACGAGCTCGGTGGGGGGGTGGGAAGGTGATCGCCTAGTGATGTTATCGCTACAACATTAATCCAGAGACCCAAGATAATGTTCTGGGGACCCAGGTTCAAATCCCAACACAGCAGATGGTGGAATTTGAATTCAATAAACAAAACTGAAATCAGCATCTATTGATGACCATCAAATGATTTTTGGAAAAACCTATCAGGTTCACTAAAGCCCTTCATGGAAGGTAATTGGCCATCCTCACCTGGTCTGGCCGACATGTGACTCCAGACCCACAGCAATGTCGGTGACTCCCAATTCCCATCTGAACTGGTCTAGCAAGTCATTCAGTTGTACCAATCGCTACAAAGTCTTAAAGAAATGAACTGGACTGATCACCTGGCATCGACCTAAGCACCAGAAAAGACGACGTCAGAAAGAGCCCTGTCAACCTTGCAAAATCCTGTAGGATCTAGTGCCAACACTGGGAGAGCTGTCTCACAGACTAGCCAAACAACAGCCTGACACAGTCATACTCACAGTATCATACCTTACAATGTCCCAGACACCACCATCACCAGCCCTGGATATGTTCTATCTCAGCAGCAGGACAGACTCAGCGGAGGTGGATTACAGTCAGAAGAGAGTTGCACAGGGAATCCTCAACATTGACTCCTAACCCCATGAAGTCTTGTAGCTTAAGGTTAAATGTGGGCAAGGAAACATCTTGCTGATTACCATGTACCGTCCTCCCTCAGCTGATGAATCAGTGCTCCTCCATGTTGAATAATACTTAAAGGAAGCACTGAGGATGGAAAGGGCACAAAATGTACTCTGGGTGGGGGATTTCAATGTCCACCACCAAGAGTGGGGCTCGGCAGCAGTACTACTGATCGAGCTGGTCGGGTCCGAAAGGACACAGATGCTAGACTGGGTCTGTAGCAGATGGTGATGGAACCAACAAGAGGGAAAAACATACTTACTTCATCCTTACTAATCTGCCAGCTGCAGATGTATCTGTCCATGACAGTGTTGGTAAAAGTGACCACCGCACTGTCCTTGTGGAGATGAAGTCTTGCCTTCACATTAAGAATACCCTCCATCGTGTTGTGTGACACTATTGTCTTGTTAAATGGGACAGATTTCGAACCAATCTAGCAACTCAAGACTGGGCATCCATGAGGCCCTGTGAGCCATCAACAGCAGCAGGATTATACTCCAGCACAATCTGTAACCTCATGGCCCTGCATATCCTACACTCAACCATTACCATCAAGCCTGGGGATCAACCCTGGTTCAATGGAGAGTGCAGGAGGGCATTCCAGGGGCAGCATCAGGCAGACCTAAAAATGAGGTGCCAATCTGGTGAAGCCACCGAACGGGACTCCTTGCATAACAGACAACATCAGCAGCAAGAGATAGAGCTAAATGATCCCATAAGCAATGGATAAGATCTAAGCTCAGCAGTCCTGCCACATCTAGTTGTGAATGATGGTGGACAATTAAACAACTCACTGGAGGAGGAGGTTTCACAAATATCCCCATCCTCAATGATGGAGGAGCCCAGCATCATCAATTTTGCAGTAATCTTCAGTCATAAATGCCGAGTGGATGATCCATCTCAGCCTCCTCCAGTGGTCGCCAGTATCACAGTCTTCAGCCAATTTGATCCACGCCACGTGGCTGGAGGTACTGCATACTGCAAAGGCTATGGGCCCTGACAACATTCTGGCAATAGTACTGAAGATCTGTGTTCCAGAATTTGTCAATCCCCGAGCCAAGCTGTTCCAGTACAGTTACAACAGTGGCATCTACCAGACAATGTGGGGAATAGTCCAAGTATGTCTTGTACGCGAAAAGCAGGACAAATCCAACCTAGCCAATTGCTGCCCCATCAGTCTGCTCCCGATCATCAGGAAAGTGATGGAAGGTGTCACCAACAGTGCTGTCAAGCAGCACCTGCTCAGCAACAACCTGCTCAGTGACGGCCAGTTTGATACAGAGGAACCTCGATTATCTGGCATTCAATTATCCAAATTTCAGATTATCCGAACAAGATCGCAAGGTCCGAAAGCATGGCTAAACTATGTTATCCAGCATTTGATTATCCGGCATTCAATTATCCGAACAAAATATGCCGGTGGCCTTCGGATAATTGAGGCTCCTCTGTACAGGGGAACACCATCACCTGCAAGTTCCCTCTAAGCCCACTCACCATCCTGACTTGGAAAATATATTGCCGTTTCTTCACTGTCACTGGGTCAAAATCCTGGAATTCCCTCCCTAATGGCAGTGTGGGTCAACCCTACCAGGTGGACTGCTGCAGTTTGAGAAGGCAGCTCACTACCACCTTCTCGGGGTGGCACGGTGGCTCAGTGGTTAGCACTGCTGCCTCACATCACCAAGGGACCTGGGTTCGATCCTGCCCTCAGGCGACGGTCTGTGTGGGGTTTGCACATTCTCCCCATGTTTGCGTGCGTTTCCTCCGGGTGCTCCGATTTCCTCCCGTAATCACAAAGATGTGCAGGTTAGATGAATTGGCCATGCTAAATTGTCCCATAGTGTTCAGGGAGGTGTAGGTTAGGCGTATGAATTAGGGGAATGGGTCTGGTGGGCTACTCTTCCGAGGGTCCGTGTAGACATGTTGGGTCAACGGGCCTGTTTCCACATTGTAGGGATTCTAACTCGAAGCTAGGGATGGGTAATAAATACTGGCCAGACAGCAACACCCATATCCCACAAAAACGAATTTTAAAAAAACTGACATCATCTGTCGCGAAAGAAACAGAACTAACATTTCAGGTCATTGACCTCTCATCAGGACTGCAACATTAGCTCAATTTTTCTCTCTCCAAATATTGCCCAATCTGCCGAGATTTGTAGCATTTGCTGCTTTCGTTTCTGATTTCCAGCTTCTGCAGTTTTCAGCGTTCTGATGAACGGATTTGTAGCCACATAAAGCTATTCCCTTGGGTGCCACACCTGACTATTTTCTCCCGGCGTGACTCCATTTTGAACATCTCAGTGTTAATGAGATGCCAGAGTGAAAGTTTCCTGGATAGCTGAGCTGCTGAGCTGGGGTGGGGTAGGGGGCTTTGGTTTCAGTTGATCATTAGGAAAAGAGCCTGGATTAGAATGGTGCTGGAAAAACACGGCAGGTCAGGTAGCATCCGAGGAGCAGGAAAATCGACGTTTCGGGCAAAAGTCTTTCAGGTTTCATTCCTGGTGAGGGGCTTTTGCCCGAAATGTCGATTTTCCTGCTCCTCGGATGCTGCCTGACCTGCTGTGCTTTTCCAGCGCCACTCTAATCTAGACTCTGATTTCCAGCATCTGCAGTCCTCACTTTTGCATTAGGAAAAGATAATGTTCCTCCAAAAATCAAATTGATGTGGTCACAGGCTCTTTGTTTTGTTGCAGACTTCAGGCCTCAGTAAGGCCATCAATAGAAAGAAATGTGTCCCCACTGAGAGGCATTGCTCACAGTTTGGGAATCCCTGCTCTTGGGTATTTTATACTGTGCTACTATCGAACATAGAACACAGAATAGTACAGCACAGAACAAGCCCTTTGGCCCATCATGTTGTGCCAACAGTTAATCCTAATCTAAAATAAAATAACTTAACCTACACACCCCTCAACTCACTGCTATCCATGTGCATGTCCAGCAGTCGCTTAAATGTCCCCAGGGACTCTGCTTCCACCACCACAGCTGGCAACACATGCCAGGCATTCACAACTCTCTGCGTAAAGAACCTACCTCTGACGTCCCCTGCATGTTTATGCACCATCAGGAAGTAAAGGATATTTTATAATTTTTAATAATTTACAAGTTTTAGTTTGCAGAGGCAACACAGTGGCTCAGTGGTCAGCACTGCTGCCTCACAGTGCCAGGGACCCTGGTTTAATTCCACCTTCAGGCGACTGTGTGGAGATTGCACATTCTCCCCGTGTCCATGTGGGTTTAGATGCTTCCCTTTTTCTGAATTAGCATACCATGGGCAACCTTATCAAGCACCTTGCTAAAATCCCTGTACACCACATCCACTGCTCTACCCTCATCAACATCTTTTGTCACATCCTCAAAGAATTCAGTAAGGTTTGTGAGGCATGACCTGCCCCTTACAAAGCCATGCTGACTGACTACCTCTAATCAAACTGTGGTTTTCCAAATAATCATAAATCCTGTCTCTCAGAATCCTCTCCAATACTTTGCCCATCACTGATGTAAGACTGACTGTGCTGTAATTCCCAGTATTATCCTTATTCCCTTTCTTGAACAAGGGAATAACATTTGCCACCCTCCAATCATCTGGTACAACTGCAGTGGACAGTGAGGACACAAAGATCATCACCAAAGGCACAGCAATCTTTTCCCTCACTTCCTGCAGTAACCCAGGGTATATCCCATTTGGCACAGGGGACTTATCTATTTTTATGTTTTTCAAAGTTTTCAGCACATCCTCTTTCCTAACATCAACCTGTCTAAGCATATCAGTCTGTTTGACACTGTCCTCAGAAATGTCAAGGTCCCTCTCATTCGTGAATACTGAAGCAAAACATTCATTAAGGACCTCCCATACTTCCTCCAACTCCAGGCACAAGTTCCCTTCATTATCCCTGATCAGCCCTACCCTCACTCTGGCCATTCTCTTGTTCCTCACGTAAGTATAGAACGGCTTGGGGCTTTCCTTAATCCTACCTGCTAAAGTTTTTTCATGTCCCCTTTTAGCTCTCCTAAGTCTATTTGTCAGTTTCTTCCTGGCCACCTTGTAACCCTCTAAAGGCCTCTCTGATCCTTGCCTCAGAGGATACTTCAAACAACCTTTGGAGTAAAGAAGTTTCTCTTTATTTCCACTCCTAACTCTCTTGCTGACAATCTTGTAATTGTGATCCCTCATTACTGACATACCAACTACTAGGAACAGAACATCCTTCCTTAGCCTGTCAAAATTGCTCATCATTTTGAACACCTCAATGTGGTCACCTCTGAGTTTTCTCTGCTCCAAGGAGAATAAGCCCAGTTTCTCTCATCTTTTCTCGTGTATGAAGACCCTCATTCTTGGTTATTATTCTAGTTAACCACCTTTGCACACTCTGCAGGGCTTTAACATCCTCCCTTAAATAAGGAGCCCAGAGCTGAATGCAATGCTCCAAATGTGGTCTGACCAAAGTGGTGTAGCATAATTTTCTTGCTTTTATATCCTATCCCCTTATTTATATAAACCTATAAGCCTTCTGAAGAACTGTTCCAACGTGCCTGGCCACCTTCAGAGAATCATGTACATCTACCCCAAGGTTCCAGTGCTCCTCTCAGAGTTGTACCATTGAACCTGTATTGTCTCTCTCTGTGTCTCAAAATCCTATACCTCACATTTCTCTGAATTGGAATTCATCTGTGAGGTATCTGCCCATTTGGCCAACTTGTCAATGTCCCTCTGAAGTCGCTCAGGGCCATCCTCACAATTCTCTAGCCTGGTATCATCTGTAAATTTTGAAATTTTGCCTGTAATATCCACCTTCGAATCATTTACATATGCCAGAAAAAGCAAGGGTCCCAAAAGTAATCCCTGGGGAACATCACTTTCAACTCGTCTCCAGTCTAAGAGATGCCCATCTGTGCCTACTCTCTGTTTTGTATCCTTCAGCCGGTTTCTAATCCATGATGTCAAAGACCCATCAAGCCCAAACATTTCTAAATTGCGAACCAACCTGCCATGCTGTACTGGATCAAATGCTTTCTGAAAGTTCAAAAATACAACATTCACAGCACAAACCTCACCCAGTGCCATGTCACCTTGTCAAGGAACTCAATTAAAGTTATCAGCTGTGACCTACCCTTGACAAAGCTATGTTGACTGTCTCATATTAACTTATTTTTCTCTAGGTAAACATTTATCTTAGAAGGTAAAAACAATGACTGCAGATGCTGAAAACCAAATACTGGATTAGTGGTGCTGGAAGAGCACAGCAGTTCAGGCAGCATCCAACGAGCAGCGAAATCGACGTTTCGGGCAAAAGCCCTTCATCAGGAATGATGAAGGGCTTTTGCCCGAAACGTCGATTTCGCCGCTCGTTGGATGCTGCCTGAACTGCTGTGCTCTTCCAGCACCACTAATCCAGTATAAACATTTATCTTAGCCTATATTATGGTCTCCTTTTTATTCTGCTATTTCTTTTTATTTCTTTCCATCGTTTATTTCCTTTGGTTTTGGACTGTAGACTAAAGAAAGGAAGATATTGCTTCAGCCAGAAAAGACTGCAAAGATTTAGCAGCAGCTTTAAAACTCCTGTTTACTGGAGCAGATATACAACTTCTTATCCTGGAACAGCGATAACAGAAGTAGAGACCATGGACCTGATGGTTCTGCTTGACAACAATGTTCTGATTGGCTCCTGACCAGGTAGCAATGGTGGCTCAGTGGTTAGAACTGCTGCCTCACAGCACTAAGAGCCTGGGTTCAATTCCAGCCTTGGGCCTCTGTCTGTGTGGAGTTTGCACATTCTCCCTGTGTCGGTGTGGGTTTCCTCCCACAATTCACAGATACGCAGGTCAGGTAAATTGGCTATGCTAAATTGCCCATAGTGTTCAGGGAATGTGGGTTAAGTGTATTAGATGGGGTAAAATGTAGGGGAATGAGTCTGGGTAGGTTACTCTTTGGACATACTGGGCCAAAAAGGCTGGTTCCACACTGTAGGGTATTTGATTCTATTCTATAAAAGGTGACCATGGTTTAGGTTTCGGTAGAGGTCCACACAGCCAGCAAAGCCATGGTGCATTGAAAACAATCTCTTGCTCTCCTTTGTGGAGGTCCCAGAGAATCTGCAGTGACATCTTCCTCTACAAATCACCTATTGAGGGAGGAATAAAATGACTTTAAAGACAGTGAAGGGAAAAATTCTCATCCAGTGAATGAAAGAGAACATTATTGTGCAAACAACTTTGCACAAACAGCAAAGAACTAAAAATAAATTGAAAGGAAGAGAAAGAAAGCAGCTGTTCCAATCCTTACGCTCAGCCTGGTGCTGTCCAATAGCATTTGTCTGATTTTTTCTTTTCTCATCCTTAATAGCCATGTTTGTTGTTGTTTGTTTGTAAAGGAGGTATTTAACAAGTGATATAATTCCCATTGTCAAGTCTCCCAATTGCTGGGAATCTGAGATAGCAGCAAAATACTGGAGAGACTCAGCTGATCTGGCAGCTTCTGTGGAGAAAGAAACAGAGTTAACATTTCAAGAGCAATGTGACGCCTCTTCAGCCCTGAAAGGGGTCAGAAAATTGTGGTTTTTCTGCTGTCAATAGAGGGGAAGGAGGAGTGAGAGGAACAGATTGTGAGGGTGAAGTCCAGAGTAAAAAACAAAGGGCTAAAGGTGTTTAAAGAGAAATGAAGATGTAAATTGTGTGTGAATGATGATAGGTCAGCTCTGCTGGGAGCAAAGTTAATGAGACACAAACACAACAGGACCGGGAGAGAGAACTGAAATAAACTGGGCAATGTAACCAGGCCATGTTCTGAAGTTGTGGAACTCAGTATTGTATCCTAGAGGTTGTCAGGTGCCTAAGTGAAAAATAAGGTGCTGTTCTTTGAGCTTGTGTTACTCTTCTTTGGAACTCTGTAGCAGACCAAGGCAGAAAGGTGACTTATTAAAACGCCAAGCAGCTGGGAAATGGGTCATTCTGATGAACAGAGCTGAAGTGTTCAACAACGCAGTCACCTCATCTGTGAGCTCCTTCCATTCTGTCAACAATATGAGAACGCACCATTTTCCAGCCTGTTCCAGTGCTGAAGAAGAGGCATAGCAGACTCAAAACATTAGCTCAGTTTCTCTCTCCACAAATGATTTGAGGTTCTGCAGCATTTATCGTTTTATTTATTGGTTCAAGCTGATTTCAAACAGTTATTTTCTTGTTCAGTACAGAAACCTGGTGAGTGTTTTCTTTTAACCTGTCATTCAGGTAAACTGTGGTCTTTGGATAGTGTGATAATATTTTGACATTGTGTCACATTGGAGGTGTAGTGGACAGCGAAGAGGGTTACCTCAGATTACAACAGGATCTGGACCAGATGGGCCAATGGGCTGTGAAGTGGCAGATGGAGTTTAATTCAGATAAATGTGAGGTGTTGCATTTTGGGAAAGCGAATCTTAGCAGGACTTATACACTTAATGGTAAGGTCCTAAGGAGTGTTGCTGAACAAAGAGACCTTGGAGTGCAGGTTAATAGCTCCTTGAAAGTGGTGTCGCAAGTAGATAGGATAGTGAAGAAGGCGTTTGGTATGCTTTCTTTTATTGGTCAGAGTATTGAGTACAGGAGTTGGGAGGTCGTGTTGCGGCTATATAGGACATTGGTTAGGCCACTGCTGGAATATTGCGTGCAATTCTGGTCTCCTTCCTATCGGAAAGATGTTGTGAAACTGGAAAAGGTTCAGAAAAGATTTACAAGGATGTTGTCAGGGTTGGAGGATCTGAGCTACAGGGAGAGGCTGAACAGGCTTGGGCTGTTTTCCCTGGAGCGTCGGAGGCTGAGGGGTGACCTTATAGAGGTTTACAAAATTATGAGGGGCATGGATAGGATAAATAGATAAAGTCTGTTCCCTGGGGTCGGGGAGTCCAGAACTAGAGGGCATAGGTTTAGGGTGAGAGGGGAAAGATATAAAAGAGACCTAAGGGGCAACTTTTTCACACAGAGGGTGGTACGTGTATGGAATGAGCTGCCAGAGGATGTGGTGGAGGCTGGTAAATTGTAACATTTAAGAGGCATCTGGATGGGTACATGAATAGGAAGGGTTTGGAGGGATATGGGCTGGGTGATGACAGGTGGGACTAGATTGGGTTGGGATATCTGGTCGGCATGGACAGGTTGGACCGAAGGGTCTGTTTCCGTGCCGTATATCTCTATGACTCTAACTCCGGAAACGGTGGGGTGTGTGATCGCCTGCACACTTCGCCAGTTAGTCATGACATTACCGCACACAGCAAATGCTGGTCAGGCAGCATCTATGAAGAGAGAGCACATTAAAGTTTCGAGTCTAGATGATTCTTCATCACGGCTGTCATGAAGTGTGGAGGGACAGCATTTATGTTATTGCTCAGGAGGGTGGTGGTGGGGGTGTGGGTGTAGGGTGCTGGTGGAGATAAGGTGTTAGTAGTTTGATTGGAAAGTGAGAATAGCAAACCAATGGTGTGCCTCCTGCCACACAGGAAAGGACAGCAAGTGGGATGGGGAGGGGAGGACATGGGAACCATTGGTTCTAAAATATTTGGATTTTCAAAAGACTTTTGGTAGTTATCATATGAAAGGTTAGTATACATATTTGGATGGGACCAGTTAATGTTAGATAAGGTAATGGTTTTGAAAGAATTAATATTCACATTATACTGGCTCTACCCGTTCTATTGATGTCACACAAAGTCTGTGGATGAGAACACTTGTTAACTAAGAACAATTTTTGGATGTAGGTTTGCTCGCTGAGCTGCAAGGTTCATTTCCAGATGTTTCATCACCCTACTAGGTAACATCTTCAGTGGGCCTCAGGCGAAGCACTGCTGAGAATTCCTGCTTTCCGTTTATATGTTTGGGTTTCTTTGGGTTGGTGATGTCATTTCCTGTGGTTCCATGGTTGCCGCTCAGCAAGCAAACCTACATCCAAAACCTCAACCTGAGCTACAAATCTTCTCAAAACCAACTAAGAACAGTGCCACTTCTGTAGATAATCAGGTGTAGTGTACACTCTAACAGTAGTCTCCAGACAGGCCCAAGACTAAGGAGAATTAGTGGCAGCAAACTACCTCAACCGACCGTTACCCAATATTGCATACTGTTTGAGACAGCAAACACCACAAGATACCAGACGATGGAAAATATCTTAACTAATAGAAAGAAAGCTAAGGGATGAGCTATCTGATGGCCTGAACAATGGCAAATGAAATTTAATCTTGAAAAGCGTGAGGTAAAGTTTTTTTGGAAGACTAACAAGGTAAGGGTGTAGTTATTGAATGGGAGGACACTAGGAAGTATAGAGCAACTTTTATGTGCATGTCCATAGCTCCTTGAAGACAGCAGACAGGTAGATAAGGTGGCTTAAAAGGCATATGGGGTGCATTTATTAGCCAAGTCATTGAATACAAGAGTAAGGAGGTCATGGTGGAGCCCCCTTCCCCACCCCACACTCCTGATGAAGGGATTATGCCCGAAACATCGACTCGATCCTGTTGAATGGTGGAGCAGGCTTGAGGGGCCAATTGGCTTGCTCCTGTTCTTATTTGTTATGGTCTAAATGCTAGATCAGAGTGGTGCTGGACAGGCACAGCGGTTCGGGCAGCGTCCGAGGAGCAGGGGGGTTGGCGTTTCGGGCGGGAGCCCTTCGTCAGGAGTGGGAGCGGGGTGCCTGCTGGGTGGAGAGATGGGTGGGGGGGGGGGGGAGAGGGTGGCATGGAGTGCGGTGGGTGGGTGGGGAAGGGATGGAGGTGATAGGTCAGAGAGGAGGATGGAGTGGATAGGTGGAAAGGAAGATAGGCAGGTAGGACTAGTCATGGGGACAGTGCCGAGCTGGAAGTTTAGAACTAGGGTGAGGTGGGGGAAGGGGAAATGAGGAAACTGTTGAAGTCCACATTGATGCCCTGGGGTTGAAGTGTTCCAAGGCGGAAGATGAGACGTTCTTCCTCCAGGCGTCAGGTGGTGAGGGAGCGGCAGTGAAGGATGCCCAGGATCTCCATGCCCTCGGCAGAGTGGGAGGGGGAGTTGAAATGTTGGGCCATGGGGCGGTGTGGTGATCGCCTCCATCCCTTCCCCACTCACCTGTTGTGCTCTGTGCTGCTTTTCCCCACCCCCACCCTTCTCTCGTGTATCTCTCCACCCGACAGGCACTCTGCCTGTATTCCTGGTGTGGGGCTTTTGCCCGAGGCGTCGGTTTTCCTGCTCCTCGGGTGCTGCGTGGACTGCTGTGCTTTTCCAGCACCACTGTAATCTAGAGTCTGGTTTCCAGTATCTGCAGTCCTTGTTTTTACCTATGGTCTAAATGCCACCATTTCCCAGCAGCTTTCAGTTCTGTAATAAAAATTAGATGTGTTAATCAGGGGTAAATATAGTAGGGGAATGGGTTTGGGTGGGTTCCTCTTCGGAGGAGCGGTGTGGACTTGTTGGGCCGTAGGGCCTGTTTCCACACTAGAGAATCTAATCTAACCTAATGTCTCCTGCTCCTCGGATGCTGCCTGACCTGCTGTACTTTTTCCAGCCACACTTTTTGACTCTGACTCACCAGCATCTGCAGCACTTTTTCTCCCATACATAAAATTAGTTCGGCTACATTTGCAGCACTGTTTGCAGTTCTGACTGTCACACTATAAGAAGGATGTGACTGCACTAGAGAGGGTGCAGAAAAGATTTGTTGCCTGGGCTGGAGTGATTCAGCTGTGAAGGGAGACTAAATAGGCTGAGGGTGTTTCCCTTAGAGCAGGGAAAGCTGAGGGGGAGAGGGGATCTGATTAATGTGTACAAAGCTGAGGAACATAGGGAGAAACGTTGCCCCTTAGTAGAGGATGCAATCACCACAGGGTACAGCTGTAAGGTAAAGAGCAAGATTTGAGGAAAATCAGATGGTTTTGGGTATCTTGAACTCATTGTCTAAAACAATGGGAGAGACAGGAACCCTCAATACATTTAATAACTACCTAAATAATTATTCATTTAATTTAAATGAGCACTTATAATGCATTGTAAGGCTTGGCTGAGGGTCAAGTGGTGGAAAATATGAATAGAATAGATGGATATTAATGACTGGCATGGGCACGATGTGCCGAATGGCCTCCTTCCATGCTGTAAAAACTTGATGACTCTGGAATACAGACAGACTTCAAGTTTGATTAGATTTTCTACAGTGTGGAAACAGGCCCTTCGGCCCAACAAGTCCACACCGACCCTCCGTAGAGCAACCCACCCAGACCCATTCGCCTACATTCACCCCTGACTAATGCAACTAACACTACGGGCAATTCACCTGACCTGCACATCTTTGGGCTGTGGGAGGAAACCCAAGCAGACACAGGGAGAATGTACAAACTCCACGCAGACAGTCACACAAGGCTGGAATTGAACTTAGGACCCTGGTGCTGTGAGGCTGCAGTGCTAACCACTGAGGTAAAAACAATGACTGCAGTTGCTGGAAACCAGATTCTGGATTAGTGGTGCTGGAAGAGCACAGCAGTTCAGGCAGCATCCAAGTAGCTTCGAAATCAATGTTTCGGGCAAAAGCCCTTCATCAGGAAACCCTTCCTGATGAAGGGCTTTTGCCCGAAACGTCGATTTCGAAGCTACTTGGATGCTGCCTGAACTGCTGTGCTCTTCCAGCACCACTAATCCAGTGCTAACCACTGAGCCACCGTGCCATCAGCAGAGACTCGTGGAAGCCACAAGGATCAGCACCCAAGCCTCGGCTTTGCAGGATCTCCATTAATGATCTAGCTGCTGGTATCTAGAACAACATATCCAAATTTATTGGCAATCGTCTCCTCTCCCATTCTTAGGCCCAGCACTCACTCTCCCTCAGCCATTGCACACATATATTTTGCTAAAGCTGATGGACTAGACCCTTAAGGATCACATGCAGCGTGTCCACTCCAGGACACTTACAAACCACATCCTCCCAAACCATGACCACTTCCTACCCTCTGTTTTCCTACTCATTCACTGGAGACACTCACCGGCTCTCTAACTTATGCAGCACCATGAACTGCTCTTGTGTCCACTTCGATCATATTTAATCCCTCCCTTTGTCTTATTGCATGGAAAAGTGGCCCATTGCCCGGGCTATTGTCTTAACAGCACTCCAACTGACCAATTTGTAATCTCTACACAGCTTGCATTTGATCTGCAGGACTGACTGTGATCGAGACAGGAAAAGGATGACCCCTTGTCTAATGCTGGTGCTACCCAATTGACTGCCGTAAAAAACAGAAAGTGCTGGAGAAACTTAGCAAGTCTGGCAGTGTCTGTGCTGAGAGGAACAGTTAATGTTTCAAGTCCCTTTTCTTTGGAATACCACTAAGGTTTGACACTTTAACATGGTTATTTGTTTGAAGCACACGTGGTGTGTTTGTTACAGTATCTACAGCTGGTTTGTTGACATAGCACAGTACTGTCCAATAAAATATCCAGCATCTATGTGACTGATACATTTACAGTTCAATGCTGCCCACTGTGGCAAGTGCCTCTGCATTAAAAAAACAAGCTAAACTTCAGAGACTCTATACCCCCTTTGTCTTATTGCATGAAAAATTGACCCACTGCCCAGACTATTGTCTTAACAGCACCCCAACTGACCTATTTGTAATCTCTAAACAGCTTGCATTTGATTTGCAGGACTAGCTGTGATCTGAGCTGAGCGAACACGCGACCAGAGGGATTTGAGCGAAATCAAAGTAACTACTGAGCTAAAGCCGACGCCAGCTGGACTGGAAAAGCTGTCTATAATTCAGCATTCCCCAAGACCTTGTGCCCGAAGAAAGCCATATCACCCATAAAGATTGGCAATCTCCAAGTAAGCACCAAAGTCACTGAGTACTAAGAAACCAAGCAAAGAGCCTTCAGATGCATGGCTCTACATCAGTGCAAAAGCATGAAATGGCTTTGCACACAAAACAACCTGGTATGTACATATAGATTTGAAGCAACCATTGACCTCCAAGATAGAGTGTTGAAGGCATGAACTGGTATATGATTTGATTCAAGAGCAGGCTGCATGATGATAAGATTGGATGAGTATTTGAGGAAATATTGACCATGGAGCATGTGGGACCACTATGTAGAAGGAAGCAGTGCCATTCTGCAGTCACCAGCTATCCACTCAGATTTTTCTGTTGAGTTTTTGCATCATCTAGTTTATTTCAACAGGAGAAGAGAACTGGAAATAATGTAAATACGGTGAGTTGGGGTATTATTGAGATACCAATTCATGCAAATCAGCTAGTTGCTACTCAAGCATCAGATTTTGAAGTTACCATTTTAGGCTGAAGTGGAAATTTGTGCAAGTTTTCAAAAAAAAACTGATTTGCAAAATTCTTATCATATTTACTCACCTCACTTGCCACTATCTCACCACATCAATTCTGCTCAATTTTACAGACCTTCCACCTTGCACCACCATTAGTTGGAACTGTTGCAAAACTCTGCATCCTGCTTCCGAACTTAGACCAAATTGCTTTTGCTCTTTGTTCATGACTGATATTTTCTTCCAATCTAACAATGTTTCAACTTCAAAGTTCACATTTTTTCTTTCAAATGCCTTCATGGCACTACACTTACCTACTTTTTTACTCACCCCCAGCTCTACAGCCCTCGGGTTTGAATGTACTCTTCCCAATTCTAGCCTCTTGGGTATCCCCAGTTCTAAAACCTCACACATCAGCTGTTTGGACCCTGATCCGTGCATTTCACTCCCAGCGTCCCCCCTCTGTCTCATGAGACTCTTCTTCAAATGGACCACTTTATCAACTTTTTGAGCCATATGTCGTAAAATCCACTCATGATTCAGTGCCAGATTTTGTTTGATAATGCTATTGCAAAGCCACTTGAGGCATTTAACTACATTAAGTTTTCATATTTTCTCTTTTTTTCTTTTCTTCACTTCCTTGCTTTATTCCTGTGCGGGCTTTCAGACTAGCGGGACGTGGATGCTCCTACAGAATGGGGCAGGTGAGAGACACTTCACATGTCTCTGAAGACTACATCTGCAGGAAGTGCACCCGACTCCAGTACCTCGGAAATTGAGTTAGGGAACTGGAGCTGGAGCTGGATGAACAGTGGATCATCCAGTAGACTGAGGGGGAAATTGAGAGGATGTACAGGGAGGTGGTCACTCCTCAGACACAGGTTAAGGACAACTGGGTTACAGTCAGGGGAGGAAAGGGAACTGAAAGATAGAGCAGGATCCCCTGTGGCCATTCCCCTCAGCAATAGGTATACCGTTTTAGATACTGGGAACAGCCTACCAGGGGAAAGCCATAGTTGTCAGGTCTCTGGGACTGAGCCTGGCACTGTGGCTCAGAAGGGAAGGAGGGAAAAATAGAAAATCGCTAGTGGTAGGGGACTCAATAGTCAGACGGATTGACAGGACGTTTTGTGGTCAGGAAAGGGACTCCCGGAAGGTATGCTGCCTCCCCGGTGCCAGGATCCGGGATGTTGCCGATCGGGTTTACAGGATTCTGAAGGGGGAGGGTGAGCAGCCAGAAATCGTGGTACATATTGGCACAAATAATATAGCCAGGAAAGGGACTGAGGATCTGAAAAGTGACTACAGAGAGTTAGGTTGGAAGCTGAAGAGCAGGAAGAGTTAGGTTTGCTACCGGTGCCACGAGATAGTGAGGTGAGGAACAGTCAGTGAGTACAGCTTACCATGTGGCTGTGAGGCTGGTGCAGGAGGGAGGGCTTCAGATACCTAGACCATTGGGATACCTTCTGGGGAAGGTGGGACCTGTACATGAAGGACGGGTTGCACCTGAACTGGAGGGACACAAATGTCCTGGGTGGGAGATTTGCTCGTGTGGCTTGGGAAGGTTTAAACTAGTTTGGCGGGGGGGGGGGGTGGGTGGGAATCAGAGCCACATATCTGAGAGAGGGGGAAGTTGCAGATGGGGCAGTGACAGGATGTAGTGAATCTATCAGGAAGGTTTCTCACGCAATGAAACAAAGGGATTGGCTAAAGTGTGTCTGCTTTAAAGCAAAGAGTGTCAGAAAAAAGAGTGACGAACTTAGAGCATGGATCAGTACTTGGGGCTACAATGTTGTGGCCATAACGGAGACATGGGTTTCACTGGGGCAGGAATGGTTGCTTGATGTTCCAGGGTTTAGAACGTTTAAAAAGAACAGGAAGGGTGGAAAACGAGGAGGGGGTGTAGCATTGCTAATCAGAGAGTGCATCACAGCTACAGAAACAAAGGTTGTTGAGGAAGGTTTGTCTACTGAGTTAGTATGGGTGTAAGTTAGGAACAGCAAGGGAACAGGCACCGCACTGGGTGTTTTCTACAGACCACCTAATAGCAGTAGGGAGATGGAGCCGGCAGATTGTGGAAAAGTACAGATGTAGCAGGGTTGTTGTTTGGGTGACTTCAACTTTCCCAATATTGACTGGAACCTCCTTAGTGCAGATGGCTTGGATGGAGCCGTTTTTGTCAGCTGTGTTCAGGAGGGTTTCCTTACTCAGTACGTAGACAGACCGATGAGTTGTGAATGCATGGAATGCGTTGCCAGCGGTGGTGGTGGAAGCAGAGTCATAGGGGACATTTAAGCAACTGCTCGACATGCACATGGGTAGAAGTGAATTGAGGGGTGTGTAGGTTAGATTATTATATTTTAGATTAGGATTAAACCTCGGTACAACATCGTGGGCCAAAGGGCCTGTTCTGTGCTGTACTTTTCTATGTTCTATATTAAACATACTCTAGGAATACAAGTTACAGTTGTTCTATAGCCAAGGAAGAATTATATCTATAGTTAAGCAGGTATTACCACAATATGTTGTTTAGTGAGGGTTAATGGTTGGAGGTATTGAAGGGTTAACTTGAATCACCCTGTTGGTGCAATGCCAGAGGATGAGTCATTACTAGTCGTGCTTTTACCTGTTAATGATGCTCCCAGATTTGCTGGTATGTGTTTGAGTGTTGAGTCATGTCTCAAACTACAAACAATACCCCATTCTAGCTATGAGTGGATTCTCCCACACATCTGTTATCTGCAAATGGCGGACAGTCAATCAAACTATGAAAGGGCCATTTCCCTGAATTGGAGAATAGGCCGACCCCAGTCCTACCATGTCAGCAATTTGTTTCTTTTCTATGTTTATAAATAGTTTTGGAACGAGTCGAGTGACTGTTTATAGCTCAGTGAATTTGTTCTAGTCACTAGGATAGCGCCAGAATAGCTTTCCACAATAAATTACAGGAACAGTGACTACTAATGATTACCCACAGAATGTGCCAAAATTAAATGAGTTTCATTCTATGAGGGCAGAGAGAAAGAGACAGGGAAAACAATAGAATGAGACAATAGCTGAAAGAGACACTAAAGAGGAACAAACATATAGAGTCATAGAGCATGGAAACACATCCATCAGTCCAACTAAATCACACAGACCATAATCCCAAACTATACTAATCCCATGTACATGCACTTGGCCCACACCGTTCCAAACCTTTCCCAGTGGTGGCATGGTGGCTCAGTGGTCAGCATTGTGGCCTCACAACACCAGGGACCTGGGTTGGAGTCCCACCTTGGGTGACTGTCTGTGTGGAGTTTACACATTCTCCCCCTGTCTGTGTGGGTTTTCTCTGGGTGCTCTGGTTTCCTCCCACAATCCAAAGATGTGCAGGTTGTGTGAACTGGCCATGCTAAATTGCCCGCAGTGTTAGTCAGGGGTAAATATAGGGTAGGGGGGGTGGGTTACTCTTCAGAGGGTTGGTGTGGATGTGTTGGGGCGAAGGGCCTGTTTCCATACTGTCGGGAATCTAATCTAAATCTCCTCCTGTACTTATCCAAATGCCTTTTAAACATTGTAACTGTCCTCACATCCACCACTTCCAATGGAAGTTCATTCCACACTTGAACTACTCACTCTGTCAAACATTGCCCTCATGTCTTTTTAAAATATTTATCCTCTCACCTCAAAGATATGTCCTAGTCTTGAAATCCCCCACCTAAGGGAAAATACACCTGCCATTCACCTTATCTGTACCCCTCATGATTTTCTAAACCTCTATAAGATTACACCCCAACCTCCTACACTCCAGTGAAAAATGTCCCAGCCTATCCCGCTTCTCCTTAAAACCCAAACCATCCATTCCCAGCAACAGCCTGGTAAATTTCTTCTGAACCCTCTCCAGTTTAATAATATCCTTCCAATAGCAGGGCGACCAGAACTGGACACAGTACTCCAGAAGAGACCCAACAATGTCCTGTACAACCTCAACATGACTTCCCAACTCCTATACTCAAAGGACTGAGCAATGAAGACAAGCATACTACATGCCTCCTTAACTACCCTATCTACATATGATGCAAACTTCAAAGGATTAACTGAACCCTGTGGTCTCTTTGTTCTACAACACTGGCCAAGGCCCTAATTTTAATTGGATAAGTCCTGCCCTTGTTTGTTGTATGAAAATGCAGTAACTTGCATTTATCCAAATTCATTTATTACTCCTCAGTCCATTGAGCCAATTGATCAAGGTTTCTTTGTAATCTGTGGTGCGGCTCTAGTCAGGAGAGTTAAGAAGTTTTGTTATTTAACTACCCTTGTTGCCATATTGGCAATGGGGGAGGAAATAGGGTTTTGGGGTGTATATGTGCCCCCTTTGACCGGGCGGGGGTAAATTTGCCGAATCAGTGCCATTAGCACCTTATACGTGGTTTTGTAGGTTTATTAGTTGTAGCTGTTTTAGTTTGTGTGATTTTTATGTTTTGTGGATTTTCTTTCATTGAGGCTCAGCAATTTGTAATTTGGGTTCTTCCTCTCTGGAGTCTCAATGTTGCTGCGGAATGTTATGGCTAAGGACATGTTTAAATGGTGTACCTGGAACATCAAGTGTAGCCACTCGCAGGTCAAGAGGAAAAAGGTACTCTCCAGTCTTAAAAAGGAAAGGGTGGATGTCGCCTTATTGCAGGAGATGCACCTGGAGAATAGGGAACATTTGAAATTGCAGCAGAGTGGATTCATTCAGGGCTTATTTCTCATCTTTCAATACCAAGAGTAGGGGAGTGGCCATATCTGTAAGGAGGAATTTAAATTACTAGAGTATGTTAAAGACATACACGGGAGGTTCGTAATCCTTAAAGCCTTGATAAATGGAGAAGAATACTGGATTTTAAATGTTTACTGTCCCCTAGCCCACCATGTCAAATTCCTGGTAGATACATTCTCTAAAGTGATAATATCACTTGGCATATTATCACTGGGGGAGATTTTAATTGTCTTACGGATCCCACGGTAGACAGATTGCCCAAAGGCTTCCTGATCCTTCTTGACAATCTTAACAATTCGGGGATTTGTGTGTTGAACACCTAGAGGTGTCTCCACCCTACAAGCAGGCATTTTACATTTTCCTCCAATTTGCACAGGTGCCACACCAGGACTGAACTCCTTTTGACTCCCACAGCACACTTGGACTCAAGTACTGTACAATTGGTAATACCATCTCTGATCATGCTCCAGTGTACTTATTGGTTAAGAGCAAGGACACTAAAGCAGGTCTGGGACACTGACAACTGGAACCCTTCATCCTTAAGGATAGTTAGTTGTTGAGTAGTTCTCCAATGAATTCAGGGCTTTCCGACACATTAATTCAGGCTTGGCCAGGAACCCATCCATTCTCCGGGAAACCACTAAAGCCTATGCCTGGGGGGGGGGGGGGGGGGGGGGGGAGGTTAGTGATTTCTTATTCTGCCAGTAAGAAACAGCAGAAGGGTGAGCTCCAAACACAGTTGAAGGCAGCTGAGAAGGCATAGGCCCTCGCTGGCTAAATTACAGAGGATCACAGCACTTCGGTCCACACTGAACACCATGCTCACACAGACAGCTAACAAGGAGCTTACTTTACCAAAACAAAGGTTGTTTGAGCGTGGGGACAAACCGAGCAAGTACTTAGCGTATCTTGCCAGGAAAAAGAGCGCCCCTCAAACAATCACCTCAATCGGGGAAGGTACTGGAAACCTAGCCTGTGATTCTAAAACCATTCAGATGGCATTTTGGAGATTTTACTCTGAATTATACCAGTCTGCAAGTTGTGAGGACGGGAGGGCTAGGATGGAGTCCTTTTTCAAGAATCTGACTCTCCCAGGTGTAACCCGTGAACAAGAGTCTCTCCTTAATGCCCCATTGTCAGTGCAAGATGTGCAGGAGGACGTGAGGCAGCTCCAGAATGGAAAGGTGCCACGTCCTGACGGACTTCCCAATAATTTTTTAAGGAATTTATCAACACACTGTCAGGACCGACGCTCAGTATGTTCAATGGTTCACACAGTCATGTCCACCTCCCACCATCCTTAAGAGAGACCAATATCTCACTTATCCTTAAAAAAGGGCGGCACGGTGGCACAGTGGTTAGCACTGCTGCCTCACAGCGCCAGAGACCTGGGTTCAATTCCCGACTCAGGTGACTGACTGTGTAGAGTTTGCACAATCTCCCCGTGTCTGTGTGGGTTTCCTCCGGGTGCTCCGGTTTCCTCCCACAGTCCAAAGATGTGCAGGTTAGGTGAATTGGCCGTGTTAAATTGCCCGTAGTATTAGGTAAAAAGGGTTAATGAAAGGGAATGGGTGGGTTGCGCTTCAGCGGGTTCGGTGTGGACTTGTTGGGCCGAAGGGCCTGTTTCCACACTGTAAGTAATCTAATCTAATCTAAAAAAAGGGAAGGCCCTGGAGGACTGTGCTTCTGATAGGCCCGTCTCACTTTTGATTGTCGATTTCAAAATCCTGTCTAAGAGTCTTGCGCCAAGGCTAGAAACTGTACTGCCTTCCCTTATTAAAGAGGACCACACAGGCTCTATAAAGGGCTGCAGATTGTCTAATAATGTCACAAGGTTACTCAATGTGATCCAAGTGTGTCAGCAACAATCAGTACAGGGATTAGTGATCGCTCGAGACGCAGAGAAGGCATTTGATTGGGTGAAGTGGCCGTACCTTTTTTTATACTCTGGAGCAGTTTGGCTTGGGTGAAGCGTTTATCAGGTGAGTAATGGGTCTTTATAGTGACCCTCACTAATGGTGTGTGGTCAAGCAATTTTATTATCTTTAGGGGTCGTGCACAGGACTGTCCCCTCTCGCCATTGCTCTTTACACTGGTGATTGAGCTGCTGGTGGATCCCACTATATCTGCTCCAGGAGTGAGGTCAAAGTCACATAAGATTACATTGTATGCGGATGATCTTCTTATCTTTTTGTCAAACCCAGTGGTTTCAGTCCCTCTCTGATACAATGTACCAATTCATTTGGAGTCTTTTCGGGTTACAAGATCAACTTTACAAAGGCAAAGACCATGACTATGGGTGGTCTTCCGAAAATACCTGGTTTTGAGGGTGAATCGCACTTTCCCTTTCAGTCGTCACTGGAGGATTTCCTTTATTTAGGTATATTCATTACTCCCATTTTTTGATCAGCTGTTTCAACCTAATTTTGACCATTTATTTGACAAAATCAAATAAGACCTTTGAAGACAGGAGGTGCTTCCGATTTCCTGGTTCGGTCGGATATGTCTCATTAAAATGAATATTCTCCCAGGTCTACTGTACCCTATGTGAATGCTCCCTTTGATTTTCACTAGACAAAGGTACAGGAGACAGAACGGCTGGTTCCACTCTTTCATCTGGCATCGTAAGTGGCCCCTTATTAAACTAACTAAATTATAGCTGGCCCACAGACTGGGAAAGTGGATCTCCCAGACATTAAAACCTATCAATTAAGCTCACTTTTACCTCATGCCTGTGATTGGGCCTGTGGGGACCCTCTTTCAATATGGTTAGACATTGAAAATTTTCAGGCAGGTTGCCCCCTTACTAGCTTGCCGTTCCGGGACAAAATGAGGACAGTTAAGGAATATTGCTGTAACCCAATAGTTATCATTACTGTGAAAGAATGAAGGGCAATTGGGCAGAGTGAAGGCAATATTGCCAAAACATCATTGCTTACACCTGTAATTGGCATGCCAGGTTTTCAACTGGGGATGATGGACTCTGGGTTTAACCTCTGGGCAGCTAAGGGTGTGACTTGCTTGGGTGACTTATTTGAGAGAAGCATAATGATGTCTTTTGACCAGTTAGCTACCCAGCAGGGACCTCTTCCATTTTTTCCAAATCAGGGACTGCACTTTTAACCAACCCCTACAGATCCGACATCGAGAAGAGGGTGCTGAGTGCCAAGAACATACTTTCTGTCAGCATTCTTTGTCACCTGTTGGGAGGTGTATCCTCCGATGAGACCGAGCGACTTTGTAAGATATGGGAGAGAGAGCTGGGCATTGAGATCTCCCCTGAGGCAGGAGGGGATATTTGGGAAAACGCAAGAAAGATTCTCCCCCACGGTCCACTTGGCTCCAGATCATCTCTCAAAATTTAAAGTGGGAGTATCTTCAACATGTCCCGAAGCGAGTATGGGCACGCTCACACACTATCTCTCATCTTGCCACATACTGGAGCACCGTGGTAGGTGCAAGGGAGAGAGTCTTGGGGACAGACATGGAGATGGACTCGGTCTCTCTTCTTCTTTGCCTGGCTAGTGTACTTCCTTTGCAATATCCTTACTTTTTGTGCAAGAGAAAACACTCTGCGAGGGTGGGTGTCAGAAAATCACCCGGGACTGTTGGGCTGGGGTAGGCTCATCATGGAGCACATCCCTTTGGATTTTCTCAAAAGTATGGTGCACCATAAAACTGAGGATTACTATAAGACGTGGCAGCCCTTTTGGGATTACCTGCGCACAGATTTGTCTGCCACACTAATAAGGGCTTTTATATAACCATAATGATTATATTTAATGACTCTAACACCCAGAGTAGAGGAATTACAAACATATGGTTAGGTATAAATTCTCTCTCGATGGTCAAGAGCTATTGCTTTGTTTCTGAGCCATATTAATACTTATTTGTTAGTTGGTAATTATTAGTTATAATTTATTTATTTATGTATTTAGTTGATTTTTTTTCCTTGTATATATACATATTTGTACATAACTGTAATTTGTTCTTTTTCTTTGTACTGTTTTAAATTGTATTGTTTTGGATTTGTTGCAATATTAAAAAGTCTCTTTTACAATAAAAATAAAGAAAAATAAGATACGAGCCCATGGTGTTAGAGAGGTATATTACCATTGATAAAAGATTGGGTAACTAACCAAAGACAGCTTTGGAATAAATGGAGGGGGGGAGCAATTTGTAACTTGTGGAGTGTCACAAGGATCAGTGCTGGGGCCATAATTATTAACAACCAAATATTAATGGCTTGGATGATGGAAGTCAATGTCCTCTCCCCATGTTTGCAGATACCACAAAGGAAGGGGGGAAGGCAAGTGGTGAGGATGGCAGAAAGAACTTCCTGAGGGACAAAGGCAGGCTAAAACTTGGCCATTGGAATATAATTTGGGAAAATGCAAAATGATGGACTTTGACAGGAATAATAGAGGGACTGAATAGTTTTAAAGGGGAAAGACTGCGGAATGCACAGAGAGATTCAGGAATGCTCATGCCAACATCACAAATATCATCCAAATTCAGTGGGTAATAGGGAAGGCAGATGGAATATGGGCCGTTATTTCAAAGGGAATGGAATATAAAATTAGAGAGGTCTTGTTAAAACCATTGAAGAGAATAGTTAGACCTCACCTGGAATACGAACAACAGCTTTAGTTCCCTTATCTAAGAAAAGATATGCAGAGGAACGTCGATTATTTGGCATTCAATGAGCTGAATTTCACATTATCCGGCAAAATCGCAACTGTTCAGATGCTTGGCTAAATTGTGTTATCTGAACATTTGATTATCCGACAAAATACTCCCCGCCCATGTCATTTGGATAATCAAGTTTCCCCTGTATTGGTATCGGAGGCAGTCCCGACAAGAGTCATGAGGCTGTTCCTGAATATTTCATGAGAAGAGGTTGAGCAGATGGAGCTTGAAACATAGACATAGGAGCAAGAACAGGCTATTCGTCCCTTTGAGCCTGCTGTCCAATATGCTCACAGTTGACCATCCAACCCAGTCCCCTGTTCCTGCTTTCTCCCCCATACCCTTTGACCGCTTTAGGCCCAAGAACTATATCTAAGTCCTTCTTGAAAACATTCAAAATTTTAGGTTCAATCACTTTCTGTGGCAGGGAATTCCTCAGGCTCACTACTCTCTGGGTGAAAACATTTCTCCCCATCTTAGACATACCCTTAACTGTGACCCCTGGTTCTGGACTCCCCTACTCATTGGAAATACCCTTCCTGTGTTTATGTTGTCTAATCCTGTTGGAATTTCACAGATTTCTGAGAGATCCTCTTCATTTTTTCTAAACTCCAGTGAATATAGTCCTAACTGATCCAGTCTCTCCACACCAGGGATCAGACTTTGTTGGACTCCAACTATTACCAGAACATCCTTCCTCAGGTAAGGAGATCAAAACTTCACATGTGACTCCAGGTGTGTTCTTTCCAAGGCCCTGTGTAATTGCAGTAAGACATCCTTGCTCCTATACTCAAATTCTTGTGTAAGAAGGCCATCACACTGTTTACCTTTGTCCCTATCTGCTGCACCTGCCTGATCACTTTCAACGACTGATGTATACAGACACCTAGGTCACAGTGCACTCCCTTTTCTCTGTCTATTATCATTCAGGATGGCTCGGTGGCTCAGTGATTACCACTGCTACCTCACAGCACCAGGGACCCGGGTTCAATTCACCCTCGGGTGACGGTGGAGTTTGCAACTTCGCCCCGTGTCTGCGTGGGTTTCCTCCAAGTGTTCTGGTTTCCTCCCGCAGTCCAAAGAGGTGCAACCTAAGTAAGTTGGCCACGGGAAATGCAGGGTTACAGGGGTAGGGTGGGGGTGGCCTTTGGAGGGTCGTGTGATCTTAATAGGCTGAATGACCTGCCTCTGCACCGTTGTGATTGTGATACCTGCCTTCCAGGTTTTGCTACTAAAGTGGATAACCTCGCGTTTATCAACATTATACGCCATCACATATTTGTCCGTTCTTTCAACTTGTCCAAGTTACACTGGGACATTTTTCCATCCTCTGCAGAGGTCACCCTCCCAACCCACTCACTGGGGTTTAAAAGAATGAGCAGAGATGTGTCCGATTCTCAGGGGGCTTGACAAGGTCGATGAGGCAAGGCTGTTTCTCCCTCTGGGAAGGTCGAGGACCAGAAGCAAGAGTAAGGGTCACCCATATTAGGAGGGAGGCGAGGAGGAATTGCTTTTGTCAGAAGCTAGTCAATATGTGGAATTCTTTCTCACAGCGGGCTTTTAAGGCTGACTAATTCAGATGACTCAAAACTGAAATAGGCAGATCTTTAATCTGAAAGGGAATCAGTATTATAGGGGAAAAGGCCAGAAAGTGGAGTTGAGGATTATCAAATCAGCCATGATCCCATTGAATGGCACACCAATTGGCCAAAGGGCGTGCTTCTGCTCCGATGTCTTTTGGTGTTATGGACTTGCACTCAGTGTTGGGGTGCTTTTAAGAGCCTTCCAGATGCTGATTAATTGCCCGTCAGAAGTTTAAATTTCCCAGGTAGTTACACTGCAGTCAGCGCATTGAGACATCTGGATGAAAGAGGCAGAACTGAGAAAGAAGGAGAAAGAGGTAGATAGATGTATAGATAGAGATAGAGAGAGAGAGAGAAAGAAAGAGAGATGAATCAAATTGACTGAGACATAAAAAGAAGGGGAAATCTGTGCAAGAAAAAGAAAAATCAAAACAGGAGGGAAAGGAAGATTACCACTATTACAGTTTACACAGAGAGAGAGAGAGAGAGAGAATGTGACACACAGAGAGAGAGGGAAAGACATGGACAGAGTCAAGGAGAAAGATGCAGGGAAAGAAAGATACAATGAAAGAAAAACTGTGAGAGGGACAGAAGGAAAACAAATTCAGAAAATGAGGAGTGGGGATATTGCCATGGAATGAAGGAGAGACTAGAGAGAGGCAGAGGGATTGGGAAGAAAGGAGCAAGACAGACAGAAAGCGGATGAAAGAGCAACATAGCTAGAGAAAGAGAGAAAAATATTAGAGAGCTGGAACTAGGATAAAGAGATGGGGAGAGCAATACGACAGAGGATCCAAGAAGTGTTCAGATTATGTTGTTTGTGCATGCATTAAATCACAGGGAGGAGATGGTTGTATACCCACTAGTAATTGGCAGGATCGGTCACCTCTGGAATTTCTAGATTTGTGTTAAAGGGTGAAACGTGCACCTACCCCACAGACATAGTACAGAGGCCTATATACACAGCACTAAGTGTGACACTATGAGATATAATACTGGCTGTCTATATCTACAGCAATGTGGAAATTTTCCCAGGTGTGACCTACCCACAAAGAGAAGGACAAATCCAGTTTCACCAATCACTGCCCCATCAGTTCAGTCTCAACCATCAAATGATGAAAGGTGCCTGTAATTTCGGATAAACCTGTTGGACTGAAACCTGGTGTCATGTGACTTCTGACCTTATCCCCACCCCAGTCCAACACCAGCACCTTCACATCAAGCCTTAGTCCAAACACAGACAAAAGATTTGAATTCCAGAAGTAAGCTGAATGTGAATGCCTTTAACATCCAGGCAGCATTGTTACTGAGTGTGACTTCAAAGGGAATTGGTCAAAGGAAAGTCAAGCAAATTGGGGAAAACTCACCCTACTTGAGGTCATATCCAGCATAATGGAAGAAAGTTATGTTTCATGGAAAATAATCATCTCTCTCTCCATGTCATCATTGCAGGAGTTCCTCAGGGTAGTGTCGGAGCTTGAACCATCTTCCCTTAGTCAGAAGTGGGGATATTTGCTGATGATTACACAACATTCAGCACCATTTGCCACTCTCAGATACTGAAAAATAGACAGTGCCCATATACAGCAAGACCTGGCCAACATCCGGCTTGGGCTGATAAGTGACAAGTAACATCTGCACCACAGAGTGCCAGGAAATGATCATCTTCAACAACAGAGAATCTAACCCCAGTGCTCAAAGACATTACCACCACTGAATCACCCATTATAAACAATGAAGGCTTACCACTGACCAGAAACAGAATTGGATTCGCCTTATAAATACTGTGAGTACAAGAGCAGGTCAGAAGCTGGGAATTTTGCAGCAAGTAACTCACTTTTTGATAATCTAAAACAGTAATTCTCAACCGCTGTTTTGGCCATGACCCCCCTAGGAGCTCTTCTCAGGTTCCAGGGCCCTCCTTTCAAACAGGGATACAACATGAACAGATAGATAGAAAATTATTTATTATTGAGCACCAAGAAAACTTGAACATTCTGACATACTGGACAAAACTTAAAAAAAGACTGTATGAAACTAAACATCTCTCAGGCCTAATGCGATCCTTGAGCTTGGTGCTTTTCTACAAGTTTCATAATATTGGGCTCCATGTTAGGTTCGGCTTTGGTATTCCATCGGTTCAGTTACCAAATCCCCATAAACCCTTGGGGCTCCCCTTCTCACAGTTTTCAGTCTGTGGCCCCCTTCAAATATGTCAGGGCCCCTAAGGGGGCCATATAGCCCATGTTGAGAATGGCCGATCTAAAGTATTGCTACCACCTACAGGGCACAAACCAGAAGTGTGATGGAATATTCTCCACTTGCCTTGACGAGTGAAGCATCAACAGCATTGAAGAAAACCACCAGCGTCCAGGCCAATGTAGCCCACTTGCCTAATGCACCAACCTCTGTCTTCAGCATTCACTTCTCCCACCACTGCAACATTGCAGCAATCCATACAATCTATTCTAATCTTTCACAGTACGACACATTCAAGGGAAGACCACTCATTTGAAGTTCTGAGGTAGGGTCACTGGACCCAAAACTTTGACTACTCTCCACAGATGCTGCCAGACCTACTGAGCTTTTCCAGCAATTTCTGTTTTTGTTACCACTAATTCCAGGTTCTGTTCCACGTCTTGTACAATCTTGATTTTGGAAGAATATTGCTGTTCCTTAATTGTCGCTGAGTCATAATCCTGCAGCTCCCTCCCTAATGATAATTTAGGATTACTTTCACCACCTCAATTGCAGCAGTCGAAGAAGGTGGCTTGCCACCAACCTCTTAAGGGCAATTAGGGATGGGCAATAAATGTTTGGCCCAGACAGTGACACACACATTCATGAATGAATTAAAGAAAACATGTGGGACAAGGTACAATCCAAGGAAGAAAATAACATTTAGCTTTCTCCTTACACTGCAACTGAAGTCAATGTGGGCGTGCCTGCAGCCATTTTAAGTACAAACGTGCTCCCCTCTGTACTCTCCTTGTAGTTTACATTCATCATCAACAAGCCTTGGATCTTTGCTTTTACAAAACGTGGTGCCAAAAACATTGGGAAAAATCCTGGAAATCTATGCGATAGAATTGTAAAATGATGTTTATCTCAGGAGAAAGTGAGGACTGCAGGAGCCTGAAGAAGGGCTTATGCTCAAAACATCGATTCTCCCGCTCCTTGGATGCTGCCTGACCTGCTGCGCTTTTCCAGCAACACATTTTTCAGCTCTGATGTTTGTCTCGGTATGTCACAGTCATATTTGGCAATTGTACCAGTTTGGAGGTAACAGGTGAATTCAGATTCACAAAAACGTCAGGTTCTCCAATCCTTCACCACTGTGAGCTTCTTCTCCTCATGTCTGGCTGTGGTGCAGACTAATTGACTGAGAATGATGGCCATGATTAGTCAACAATTCTATTAGTGTTTTATCATGTTACTCCCAAGATCGTAGTGACAAATTAAATTGCCCTGAGTTGTTTCTGTCTGGCAAATCTTATGAAGGTGTGTGGTGGTGCGTCATAACATATCCAAACATCCTGATAAAAAGATAATTTCGGGGTCATGGGACACAGCAATACTGTCCCTACCGCCCAGGAACAGCATGATTAGATTAACCCAAACTAGTAATGGCATGGCCCCTCATCATAGTCAGAGTTTCTCCGAGGGCTTTATCATATGACCATAAGACATAGGAGTGGAAGTGAGGCCATTCAGCCCATCCGGTCCACTCTGCTATTTAATCATGGCTGATTGGCATTTCAACAGCACTTACCCCCACTCTCTCTTTAACTCCTTGCGAGATCAAGAATTTAACAATCTCTGCCTTGAAGACATTTAACATCCTGGCCTCCACTGCGCTCAGTGGCAATGAATTCCACAGGCCCGCCACTCTCTGGCTGAAGAAATGTTTCCTCATTTCCATTCTAAACTGACCCCCTCTAATTTTAAGGGTGTGCCCCTGGGTGCTAGTCTTCCCACCTAATGCAAACAATTTCTCAGCGTCCACTCTTTCTAAAGCCATGCATTATATTGTAGGTTTCTATTAGATCTCTCCTCAACCTTCTAAACTCTAATGAACACAATCCCAGCATCCTCAGCCGTTCATCGTATGTTCGGCCTACCATTCCAGGGATCATCCGTGTGAATCTCCACTGGGCATGCCCCAAGCCTGAGGTGTGGAGCCCAAAAGAGGACACAGTATTCCAAGTGGGGCCTAACTGGAGCTTTATAAAATCTCAGAAGCACCTCACTGCTTTTATATTCCAACCTACTTGAGATAAATGACAACATTACATTCGCTTTCTTAATCACGGACTCAACCTGCAAGTTAACCTTTAGAGAAGCCTGGACTAGCACTCCCAGATCCCTTTGTACTTTAGCTTTATGAATTTTCTCACGTTTAGAAAATAGTCCATGCCTGTATTCTTTCTCCCAAAGTGTAATATACTTTGCATTTGCTCACGTTGAATTTCATCAGCCATTTCCTGGACCACTCTCCTCAACTGTCTAAATCTTTCTGCAGCCTCCCCACCTCCTCAGCACTACCTGCCTGTCCATCTAACTTTGTATAATCAGCGAATTTCACCAGAATGCTCTCGGTCCCTTCATCCAGATCATTAACATATAATGTGAACAGCAGCAGCCCCAACACTGAACCTTGCGGGACACCACTTGTCACCAGCTGCCATTCTGAAAAAGAATCTTTTATCCCAACTCTCTGCCTTCTGTCAGACAGCCAATTCCCAATCCATGCCAGTAGCTCACCTCGAATACCATGGGCCCTCACCTTACTCAGCAGCCTCCAGTAAGGAACGTTATCAAAGGCCTTTTGGAAGTTGAGATAGACCACATCCACTGGGGTTCCTTGGTCTAATGCACTTGTTACATCTTCAAAGAACTCGAACAGGTTTGTTAGGCACAACCTCCCCTTACTAATTCCATGCTGACTTGTTCCAATCCAACCCTGCATTTCCAAGAATTTAGAAATCTCATCCTTAACGATGGATTCTTGAATTTTACCAACAACTGAGGTTAGGCTAATTGGCCTATAATTTTCCATTGTTTGACTTGATCCTTTCTTGAACAAGAGGGTTACAACAGCGATTTTCCAATCATCTGGGACTTTCCCTGACTCCAGTGACTTTTGAAAGATCACAAACAATGCTTCTGCTATTTCCTCAGCCAGCTCCCTCTAGGATGTAGCCCATTAAGGTCAGGAGATTTATCAATTTTTAGACCTTTAAGCTTTTCTAGCACTTTCTCTTTTGTAATGGCTACCATACTCAACTTGGCCCCCTGACACTCTTTAATTGTTGGGATATTACTCATGTCTTCCACTGTGAAGACTGACACAAAGTACTTTTACTGTCATTTCTAATATTACTGGCTAGCCTATCTTAATATTGATCCTCTCCTTCCTTATTTCTCTCTTTGTTATCCTCTGTTTTTGTAGTCTTCCCAATCTTCTGATTTCCCAGTGCTCTTGGCCACTTCATAGGCTCTCTCTTTTTCTTTGATACATTTCCTAACTTCCTTTGTCAGCCATAGCTGTCTAATTTCCACACCTCCGCGCACCCCCCACCCCCACCCCCACCCCCACCCCCACCCCACCCCTCCCCAACCCTGGATAATCTTTCTTTTCTTTGGGATGACCCTCTGTACTGTGTCCCCAATTACACCCAGAAACTCCTGCCATTGTTGTTCTACTGTCTTCCCCACTAGGCTCTGCTTCCAGTCGATTTCCATTGGTTCCTCTCTCATTAGATTAGATTAGATTACTTACAGAGTGGAAACAGGCCCTTCGGCCCAACAAGTCCACACCGCCCCGCCGAAGCGTAACCCACCCATACCCCTACATTTACCCCTTACCTAACACTACGGGCAATTTAGATTGGCCAATTCACCTGACCTGCACATCTTTGGACTGTGGGAGGAAACCGGAGCACCCGGAGAAACCCACGCAGACACGGGGAGAACGTGCAAACTCCACACAGACAGTCGGCTGAGGTGGGAATTGAACCCGGGTCTCTGGCGCTGTGAGGCAGCAGTGCTAACCACTGTGCCATGTCCCTGTAATTACCTTTATTTAACTGTAACAGCATTACATCTGATTTTGACTTTTCTCTTTAAAACTGCAGACTGAACTCGACCATATTATGATCACTGCTTCCTAAGTGTTCCCTTACTTTAAGATCTTTTGCATCAGTTGCTGTGAACTGAATATCTTTTGTGAATTGCTTATCTTATCATGTGGTTTGTGAAAATTCAATGTTTGAGCACAGGCATCTGTTTGAATCTTAGTTTTCATTGGGCTTGCCTTAGGCAGGCCTGTGGGTTCGATTGGATTGTGCCATTGTTGGTTCATTCTCAGAGTGGGAGGTAGGGCTGGGCTTCATAAGAGAGTGGTCTGATTTTAGTTACTTAGTTATACAGTTAGTTGACCCAACAGCCATTCTTAGATCAATTTTGGGGAGGTCACCATTTCAGTGGGATCACTGTTGGACCATTCTTGGGGGTCACCAGTCTCTTGGGGTCTTTATTGCATCAGTCCCAACTGGGATGTTGTTAGTTCAGTCTCAGAGTGTAATAATAGAGTGTGTGTGCTGAAACCAAGGAGCATGTGCACTCACAGTGATATATTTCATAAATATGGTAACAAAAGGTGACAGAAACCAATGAGCGATATAATTTTAATGAAATAGTACATCAGATAAGATAAATAAAGTTAACCAGTAGAATTTTTCTTATGCTTTGTAAAAATCTGCATAATAACGTATACATAATTGTCAGTGAGGATGTGTAGCGCATTGGTGCCTGCAAACACATTGTGAATATTAATCATAATGATGTTGGCCCATATGTTTTTGTGGAAAATACCCTCTATTTTCCTTTAAGAAATGGAATCTGATTCTGTTTTTATTTAAATGAGACCCTGGGTTCCAGTAAATGACAACATAATCAGGTTGCCTGGGAGATGAAAACTAAAAAAATTCAACAATGGGGGTAAATAGAATCTTCCAGCTGTGTTCTGTTCAAGCTGAAGTAAAGGAAATAGCTCTGTCAGCAGGATTTGTTTCAAATTGTGGGTGTTGGCTGAAAGAGTTGGAACCCTTATTAACTGAATTACTCCACCAACAGTGAGTTAATTTTTGGTCTAGCTGAGGTGAGTGAAAGAAATTTGAATACAATACTCAATACTGAAAGAGATTTATAACCGGGAGACTACTGACGCAAAATAACTGAAAAATGTTCTGTAGGTCAGGCAGCACAACATGGAAACAGACCCTTCGGTCCAACTCGTCCATGCTGACCAGATATCCTAAATCAATCTAGTCCCAGGGTAGTGACTTCCAGAGATTCACGACTCTTTGAGAGAAGCAATTTCTCCTCATCTCTTTTTTAAATCTGTGCTCCCTTATCCTAAAACTATGACCTCTCATTCTAGATTGGCCTGCAAGAGGAAACAGCCTTTCCATGTCCACGTGGTCAATCCTCTTTCGAATTTTCGATACCTCAATTTGACCTCCTCTCATTCTTCTACAATTTAGAGATACAGGCTGAAACTACTCAATCTTTCTTCATAGAACAAACCCCTCAACTCTGTAATTAATTTAGTGAACCTCTTCCAAATTGCCTGCAATACCACAAAAGTTTCCCTCAAGTAAGGGAAACAAAATTGTACACAATGCTCCAGTTACGGTCTCAATAATGCCTTGTCCAGTTGTAACAACATCTCCCTACTTCCACACTCTATTCCGTTAGCAATGAATGCCAAAATTCCAAATCCCTTCCTTTTTACCTGCCATACCTCCACACTAATTTTCTGTGAGTCACACGACAATGACACCCAGACCCCTCTACATTGAAGCACTCTAAAGTTTCTTTCTATTTACATAAGTTACCCTTCTGTTCCTCCAACAAAAATGAATAATCTCACACTTATCCACATTAAACCCCTTCTGCCAAATTTTGGCTCGATCACCCAACCTAACCATATCCATTAGTAAATTTCTTATTTCTTCATTCCATTATTTTCCCACCTATTTGAGTTCATTAGCAGGTTTGGCTATAGTACACTTTATCCCACACCCCAAGTCATTAATATAGATTGTAAACAGTATGGGCCTCTACTGGTTGCATCTTAGCAACCAGAAAAAGACCCATTTATCCCCAACCCTCTGCCTTCTTTCAGTTAGCCAATCCTCTATCCAAGCCTTTAAACTACCCTAACCCCATGTGATCTTCTCACCTGTATTAAATTTTGTGTGGCACCTTATTAAATGCTTTCTGGAAATCCTGATGTACTGCATCTCCAGGATCCCAATTTTCCACTTGTTAAATTTTCAACGAACTTCAACAAATTAGTCAAACATGATTTACCCTTGTGGTTTGAATCTGCCGCTTCCAGTTGTCAGTTCCAGCTGTCCGTTGCAGTGGTGTGTATATTGGGTCCAGGTCGATGTGCTTATTGATTGAATCTGTGGATGAGTGCCATACCACTAGGAATTCCCTGGCTGTTCTCTGTTTGGCTTGTCCTATGATACAGTCAGCCCTGCCTCAGCTGAGGGCCACACTCTCTCAGAATTGCAAAGGACCCACTCTGTACTACATCCTCAGGAGACTTCATACTCTCAACAAACAGTATTTCAATTCCATCTCAAACATCAAAAACTGTAAGTACAACAAACTTTTATCCACCCACCTCCATAACCAGCGCTCCTCAAACATTCCAGAAGATTCCCCTGGCCTCGGAATCTATTCCGCCATTAGCCATGCGGCTGATGCAGCTGCCACCCCCACGCTGATTGATGATGTCACTTCTGCCCCCATCATGGCCACTCCCACAGCCACTTCCGCCCCTCTCAATTCCTCATGCATCACACCTGACATCACTTCTGCCCTTCACATCATCGCTGATGCCACATGCTCAGTGACTCCCGCCCCCACCCCCCTACTGCCATGATCACCACCACTTCCACCCCCACCAGTGCCACTCACCTGCATTCTGCTGACATGCCCCCCACAGACCCCACTGTCACTATCCCCACCCCCCAGAACCCCGAGGGGAACACTACCCGTGCTCATGACTCCACCCCCATTCCCCCCACCATCACACCCACTCCAGTTACAGGTTCCGACCCCACTCCCAGCTCCACACCCACACCAGATCCCAGCTCCCGGCCCTGCTGAGTTTTCACCATCCCCCCCCCAGATCTCCCACTCACTGAGGACGAGCAATCAGTCCTCAGCAAAGGACTCACCTTCATCCCCCTCCGTCCACGCATCAATGAATTTAATACACGCCGTGACATCGAACAATTCTTCCGTCGCCTCCGCCTCCGAGCTTACTTTCACAATCAGGACTCCCGCCCACCTTCCGAGGACCCCTTCGCCCACCTCCAACACACTGCATCCACCTGGACACCCCGCGCTGGCCTATTACCTGCCCTCGACCTCTTCAATTCCAACTGCCGCCAGGACATTAACCACCTCAAACTGTCTACCTCCCTCCCCCACTCCAACCTCTCACCCTCACAACGCGCAGTCCTCCAATCCCTCTGCTCCAATCCCAACCTCACCATCAAGCCAGCGGATAAAGGGGGCGCAGTGGTAGTCTGGCACACTGACCTCTACACCGCTGAAGCCAAACGCCAACTCGAGGACACCTCTTCCTACTGCTCCCTCGACCATGACCCCACCCCCATCACCAAACCATCATCTCCCAGACCATACAGAACCTCATCACCTCAGGAGATCTCCCACCCACAGCTTCCAACCACATAGTCCGGGAACCCCGCACCTTCTTCCAAAGCTCCACAAGCCTGACCACCCTGGCCGACCCATTGTCTCAGCATGCTCCTGCCCCAATGAACTCATCTCTACCTACCTCGACGCTGTCCTATCCCCCCTAGTCCAGGAACTCCCCACATACGTTCGAGACACCACCCACGCACTCCACCTCCTCCAAGACTTCCGTTTCCCCGGCCCCCAACGCCTCATCTTCACCATGGATATCCAATCCCTCTACACCTCCATCCGCCATGACCAGGGCCTCCAAGCCCTCCATTTTTTCCTCTCCAGACGTCCCCAACAGTACCCTTCCACTGACACTCTCATTCGTTTGGCCGAACTGGTCCTCACCCTTAACAATTTCTCCTTTGAATCCTCCCACTTCCTCCAGACCAAAGGCGTAGCCATGGGCACACGTATGGGCCCCAGCTATGCCTGTCTCTTTGTTGGCTACGTAGAGCAGTTGATCTTCTGTAATTACACTGGCACCTCTTCCTCCACTACATTGATGACTGCATTGGCGTCACCTCGTGCTCCCGCGAGGAGGTTGAGCAATTTATCAACTTCACCAACACATTTCACCCTGACATTAAATTTACCTGGACCATCTCTGACACCTCCCTCCCCTTCCTGGACCTCTCCATCTCAATTAGTGATGACTGACTTGACACTGACATTTTTTACAAACCCACCAACTCCCACAGCTACCTGGATTACACCTCTTCCCACCCTATCTCTTGCAAAAATGCCATCCCGTATTCCCAATTCCTCCGCCTCCGCCGTATCTGCTCCCAGGAGGACCAGTTCCACCACAGAACACACCAGATCGCCTCCTTCTTTAGAGACCGCAATTTCCCTTCCCATGTGGTTAAAGATGCCCTCCAACGCATCTTGTCTACATCCCGCACCTCCGCCCTCAGACCCCACCCCTCCAACCGTAACAAGGACAGAACGCCCCTGGTGCTCACCTTCCACCCTACCAACCTTCGCATAAACCAAATCATCTGCCGACATTTCCGCCACCTCCAAACAGACCCCACCAGGGATATATTTCCCTCCCCACCCCTTTCTGCCTTCCGCAAAGACCGTTCCCTCCGTGACTACCTGATCAGGTCCACACCCCCCTACAACCCACCCCCCCATCCTGGCACTTTCCCCTGCCACCGCAGGAACTGTAAAACCTGTACCCACACCTCTTCCCTCACCTCTATCCAAGGCCCTAAAGAAGCCTTCCACATCCATCAAAGTTTTACTTGCACATCCACTAATATCATTTATTGTATCCGTTGCTCCTGATTGCGGTCTCCTCTACATTGGGGAGACTGGGCGCCTCCTAGCAGAGCGCTTTAGGGAACATCTCCGGGACACCCGCACCAATCAACCACACCGCCCCGTGGCCCAACATTTCAACTCTCCCTCCCACTCTGCCGAGGACATGAAGGTCCTGGGCCTCCTTCACCGCCGCTCCCTCACCACCAGACGCCTGGAGGAAGAACGCCTCATCTTCCGCCTCGGAACACTTCAACCCCAGGGCATCAATGTGGACTTCAACAGTTTCCTCATTTCCCCTTCCCCCACCTCACCCTAGTTCTAAACTTCCAGCTCAGCACTGTCCCCATGACTTGTCCGGACTTGTCCTACCTGCCTATCTCCTTTTCCACCTATCCACTCCACCCTCTCCTCCCTGACCTATCACCTTCATCCCCTCCCCCACTCACCCATTGTACTCTATGCTACTTTCTCCCCACCCCACCCTCCTCTCGCTTATCTCTCCACGCTTCAGGCTCACTGCCTTTATTCCTGATGAAGGGCTTTTGCCCGAAACGTCGATTTCGAAGCTCCTTGGATGCTGCCTGAACTGCTGTGCTCTTCCAACACCACTAATGCAGAATTCATTGTCCTATAATAGTAGTGTTGTCCCAGATGAATTCATGTTGCTTGTCATCTGCCTGTGTGGCTACTAAGGATAGCTGGTCGTGTCGTTCGTGGCTAGTTGGTGTTCATGGATGCGGATCGTTAGCTGTCTTCCTGTTTGCCCTATGTAGTGTGCAGTCCTTGCATGGGATTTTGTACACTACATTTGTGGGCGGCACGGTGGCACAGTGGTTAGCACTGCTGCCTCACAGTGACCCGGGTTCAATTCCCGCCTCAGGTGACTCTCTGTGTGGAGTTTGCACGTTCTCCCCGTGTCTGCGTGGGTTTCCTCCGGGTGCTCTGGTTTCCTCCCACTGTCCAAAGGTGTGCAGGTCAGGTGAATTGGCCATGTTAAATTGCCTGTAGTGTTAGGTAAGGGGTAGATGTAGGGGTGTGGTTGGGATGTGCTTCGGTGGGGCGGTGTGGACTTGTTGGGCCGAAGGGCCTGTTTCCACACTGTAAGTAATCTAATCTAAACATTGGTTTTGCTCATGCTGGGTATCGGGTCCTTCGTTCTGGTGAGTTGTTGTCTGAGAGTGGCTGTTGGTTTGTGTGCTGTTATGAGTTCCAGTGGTCGCAGTAATCTGGCTGTCAGTTCAGAAATGCTCTTGATGTATGGTAGTGTGGCTGGTCCTTTGGGTTGCGGCATGTCCTCATTCCGTTGTCTCTCCCTTAGGCATCTGTTGATGAAATTGTGAGGGTATCCGTTTTTGGCGAATACATTGTATAGGTGTTCCTCTTCCTCTTTTTGCAGTTCTGGTGTGCTGCAGTGTGTTGTGGCCCTTTTGAATAGTGTCCTGATGCAACTTTGTTTGTGTGTGTTGGGGTGGTTGTTTTCGTAATTAATAATTTTTAATTATTATAACCAGGGCATTAACGATCTCTGCTGCCACTTCCTTTAAGATCCTAGGTTGTGAGCTATCATGTCCTAGGACTTATCTGCTTTCAATCCCAATAGTTTGATCAGTACTTTTTCTCTAGTGATTGTGATTGTTCTGAGCTCTCCATTTCTAAAATCTCCGCATTACTTATTACTACTGAGATGGTATTAGTGACCCCTACCCTTAAACCTGAGGCAAAATATTTACTTACTATCATCACCATTTCTGTGTTCTCTACTATTAAAGCCCCAGTCTGATCCACCTCCTAACACCAACCCAACATTTACTTTAGCTACTCTCTTCCTTTTCACCTTGCTGTAGAAATGTTTTTATCCGTTTTTTATATTTCATGTTAGCTTCCTTCCATAATTTAACTTTGGTCTTTTTATGAATTTTTAGTAACCGTTTGTTAATCTTTAAAGTTTCCTAATCATCCAGTCTGCCACTGGCCTTTGCATATGGTATGCCCTAGTTTTTCTCATTATATTATCTTTAACTTCCTTGCTTAGCCATGGATGTTTTCCCCCCCTCTTACAAGCTTTCTTCCTCTCTGGAATATATTTCACTTGGGTGCAATTGAGTAGTTCCTTAAATATCTGCCATTTCTCATTACCTGTTCTAATTTTTAGTCTTCCTGCCCATTACACTTGGGGCTAGCTGTGTCCTCATGCCCATGTTATTACTGTTGCTTAATTCCAGAATGCTAGTGTGGGACTCCAGTTTCTCCCCCTCCAACTGAATTTGAAATTCTGACATGCTCTAATCACTCTTCCCTTGAGGATCCCTTTAAGAGGCCAATCCTTTCTGACTGAGATGAGGAGAAATTTGTGGGAAGCAGGCAGGAAAGTGACGTTGAGGCAAAAGATCATTCATGATCACCTTGAATGGCAGAGCAAGCTCAAGTTGTCATTTGATTGCCCCTTGCTCTTACTCCTCATGCCTATTTTTTATTCAACTCTAGTCGTCCTTAAGCTTAGCAATGTTTTTCATTTCTTTTAGAATCTAAAAACCAAGTATTTTCTGAAGGATTGAAGCCACAAATAGTTTAAACAAAACAATTGCACCATAAAAAAAGGACGATAACTATATCTTAAATAAGCAGTTACTTTCAAGATAATAAAAATAGAATGAACACAATTACTTATGATCTAAATCAAAGACTTCACCCCCACTTTCCTTCTAAACTCATTAGACATACACCCAAGACAATCAAGTCAGATGCTTATCAAAAATTTAGAAAATTAACCATTTAGTTGATTGTATATAAGCTAAATTTTATTCCATTGACTTCCCTTTAAGTCACTTCAACCATCCTTAAGTTGCAAGCTCCCTGCTCATCATTGTACTCTCCAACATCTTTGGCTGGGTTCAACAAGATTAGATCATAACCTCTGCCTCCATCTTGTTCTGTGTGTGGCTTTCCTCTGTTTTGTTTTACTGGGTTGCTCTACATCTCCTTTCTTTCTTTTTTGGTTCCTGATGTATTCAGATGACTTATATGTATACGTACATATTACAAAAAAAAAGAACCCACAAAAATTAATAATAACTAACAACTAACTGACAAGAAATAATAAGTATAATAATAATAGTACTCAGCAAAACAAACCAGCAGAGCTCTCGACTATCGAGAGCACAAATTCATACATATTCATATGTTTGTAATTTTTCTACTCTGTGTATTAGAGTCATTAAACATAATCGTCATCGCAAGGTTTGTGAAGGTTTGTAGCTCAGGTTGAGGTTTAGGGTGTAGGTTTGCTCGCTGAGCTGTAGGTTTGATATCCAGATATTTCATTACCTGGCTAGGTAACTTCATCAGTGGGGACCTCCAAGTGAAGTGAAGCTGTTGTCTCCTGCTTTCTATTTATATCTTTCTCCTGGATGGGGTTCCTGGGGTCTGTGGTGATGTCATTTCCTGTTCGTTTTCTGAGGGGTTGATAGATGGCATCTAGATCTATGTGCTTGTTTATGGTGTTGTGGTTGGAGTGCCAGGCCTCTGGGAATTCTCTGGCATGTCTTTGGTTAGCCTGTCCCTGGATAGATGTGTTGTCCCAGTCGAATTGGTGGTATTTTTCATCCGTGTGTAGGACTACGAGGGAGAGAGGGTCGTGTCTTTTTGTGGCTAGCTGGTGTTCGTGTATCCTGGTGGCTAACCTTCTTCCTGTTTGTCCTACATAGTGTTTGTGGCAGTCCTTGCATGGAATTTTGTAGATGACATTGGTTTTGTCCATGGGTTGTACTGGGTCTTTTAAGTTTGTTAGTTTTTGTTTGAGAGTGTTGGTGGGTTTGTGTGCTACTAGGATTCCGACGGGTCTTAGTAGTCTGGCTGTCATTTCTGAAACTTCTTTGATGTCTGGTAAGATGGTTAGGGTTTCTGGCTGTGTTTGGTCTGCTTGTCATGGTTTGTTCTTGTTCATAATCGTTATGTCTATATAAAAGCCCTTATTAGTGTGGCAGACAAATCTGTGCGCAGGTAATCCACGCCTTATAGTAATCCTCAGTTTTATGGTGCACCATACTTGTCAGAAAATCCAAAGGGATGTGCTCCATGACGAGCTTACCCCAGCCCAACAGTTCCAGGTGATTTTCTGACACCCACCCTAACAGAATGTTCTTTCTTGCACAAAAAGTGAGGAGACAGAAAAGCTTCTTTTTTTTCTGGGCATCTAAAGGAAGTACACCAGCCGGGCCAAGAAGAAGAGAGATTGGATCCGTCTCCACCTCTGTCACCAAAGACCCTCTCTATTGCACCTACCACAGCGCTCCAGTATGTCTGGAACCTGTGGCAGGACCAGAGACAGTGAGTGAGAGTGCCCATACTCATTTTGTACTCGGGACGTGTTGGAGATACTTCCACTTTAAATTTATCCAGAGCCAAGTGAATCCTGTGGAGAATCTTCAATCGCAAGGCATGGCTCCTATTGTAAATCAAAATCCTTCTTGCATTTTCCCAAATCTCCCCCCCCCCATGCCTCAGATGAGATCTCAATGCCCAGCTCCAATTCCCATACCTTGCAAAGTCACTCGTTGTCACCCGAGGGGCACTCTCCCAACAGGTGATAGAGATTGCTTACAGAAAGTGTGTTCTCAGCACTAAGCACCCTTGTCTCTGTGTCGGATCTGTAGGAAACAGTTAAAAGTAGTTTTTATTTAATGAAGTTCCTAATTTGAAAAAATTGGAAGAGATCTGTACTGGGCAACTCGTATTTCCAAGCTAACTGGTCAAAAGACATCAATGTGTCCTACTCAAATAAGTCACCCAGGCAAGACACACCGCTAGCTGCCTAGAGTTCAAACCCCGATTCCATCATCCCCAGCATACCAACTATGGGTTTGAGAATTGACATTTTGGCAATATTGCCTTCACTTGCTGCATTGCCCTCATGCTTTAATTGTACTGATAACTATTGGATTATGGCAATATTCCTTAACTGTCCTCATTTTGTTCAAGAACAGTAAACTGGGAAGGGGGCACCCTGCCTGAGAAACTTTCAATGTCTAACCACAGTGAAAGAGGGTCCCCACAGTCCCAGTCACTCATGTAAGAACTTAATTGATAGTTTTTAAAATATATTTTTATTGAAAAATAGATTTTTAAAAATGTTACAACAAATACAAAACAATACAACTCAAAACAATACAAAGAAAGAATACAAAAAGAGGAAAATAAAACCCAACTTGCCCTCATGATGAAATGTATAAATATATGTAGTAAAATATATATTAAAAAGCCCCAACTAACTATTTAACTAAATAAATAATAACCAATAACAAACTAATAGATAGTAATAACTCAACTCAGCCAAACCAGACACTCATAAGTTCACAGTTCCTCCTCCCTGGATATTGGACTCGGAAAACACAATCATTACAGCTATATAAAAGCCCTTGTTAGTGTGGCAGATAAATCTCTGTGTCCAGGTATCCCAAAAAGGGCTGCCACGTCTAATAAAAAATCTCAGTTTTGTGGTGTACCGTACTTGTGAGAAAATTCAAGGGAATATGCTCCACAACAGTCTTCCACCAACCCGACAGGCTCAGGCAATTTCCAGGTACCCAACCTAGCAAGATATTCTTTCTTGCACGGAAAGTGAGGATTTTGAAAAGTTCTTCTTATGCGCATCTACAGGGAACACACTGGGCAGGCCAAGAAGGAGAGAGATCGGGTCCTTCTCCACCCTTACACCCAAAATCCTCTCCATTGCACCCACCACAGCCCTTCAGTATGTTTGAAGCCTACCACAGGACCAGAGACAATGGGTAAGAGTGCCCGTACCAACCTTGCACTTGGGACATGTTGAAGATACCGCTGGTTTAAAGTTTGACAAACAGTCCAGAGCCAAGTGGACCCTGTGGAGAACCTTCAACTGTAAAGCATGGCTCCTATTGCAAATTGATATCTTTCTTGCATTTCCCAAATATCTTCCCATGCTTCTGAGGAGACCTCAACTCCTAGCTCTCTCTCCAACACCCTGCAGAATCAATCAAACTCATCTGAAATGCTCCCTATCATCCAAGTGTGTCTCCTGTAATAAAGCAATATCCACCTTCTCCTTTCTAAGTCTCAAAAGTACCTTCTTCCTCTTAATTGGTAAGTGACTCCCCTTGATGTTCCAGGTACACCACTTAATCAAGTCATTAGCCAGACCCTTCTACAGTAACATTTAAATTCCAGAGAGAAGGAACTAAAACCCCAAATCGCTCAGCCTTAGTGTCACAAGATCCATCAGACATAAAAACAACATAAACTAAAACCACTATAAACCTACACAGCTATTAAAGATTATATACAACAAAAAGCAAACCAACATATAAAGCGCCAATGGCACTGAATAGGGGAACTCACCCCCTGCCCAAAGGGGGCAACTACCCACCCCAAAACCTAATTTCCCATCCCGTTGCCAAGACTGCAGCCCAGGCATTTAAATCCCTGAACTGGGTATAAAATGCCCGTAAGTCGGCATCTCGCCATCCCAACCATTTTCCCTCCTCCCAGCTAGAGCCGCACTGCAATCACAAGCAGAAAACAATATGGAATAGCAATATGAACACAGAATATTTTTTAAGAAAAGGGGTAAATATCCCACCCATCCTTGAATTGAAAGCACGCATCTCAACCACCGCCAAACCAAGTTTAAACCAGAATATTACCTATAAAATAAATTTAAAAAGAAAGGCCCAACTGGACTTCCTCTGTTTTTTAAAGAAAAATCAAAGACTTAGCAAAACAATGGTACTATTTGTAGATACTAAATTTGTTCAGATTAGGTTAATTTTTCCACAAAGTCTCTTGCCTTTTCCGACGTGTCAAAGAGACGTACAGATCCATCTAAGGTGTTCTGAAGCACCACCGGATACCTCAGAGAGAACTGGATCCCAAGCTCCCTCAGTCTTCTCTTGACACTGTCATAGGATTTTCTTTTCTGGATCACCGCCGCTGAGAAGTCTTGGAAGAGCATGATCTTAGACTCCTCATAGATTAGGGCCTTTGGATCTTTTCCTGGATTCTGGAAGCTTCCACGATTCTCTCCTGTTCTCCATAATGATGAAACTGCACCAGGAGAGGATGAGGAGGTTGGCCTGGACCTGACCTCTGCACCGTGACCCGGTGAGCTCTCTTAATGTTCAAGCCTCTCATTCCAGCCTCCAAAGTTAAGGAATTTTGGTAACCAGTCCTCGATAAAGGCCGTTTACCTTCCTTATCCTAAGACAGGCCAATGATCCAAATATTTTTTTCTCCTACCCCTGTTCTCAAGATCATCCACTTGGTCACGCAAATTACAGACCTGCATCTCCAGGACTTGGATCCTATCCTTGGAGGAACTGGTATCAGCTTCCACCGCTGTGACACTGTGTTCAACCTCATCCATCCTCCTTTCCAGGTCTCCCAGCTGCTGTTCATGCTTCTGCAGCATGATAGAGATCAGGGCCAGTATCTCCTCGATCTGCTTCTCCAACACCTCACGAGCTCCTTCACTGGGCCCTGGTAGGTAATCGAGTCAGAGGATCCTGCAGACTGGGCCGCAGGCCCGACCTCAGATGCTCCTCCTCCCTTCTTCGGCATCCCTGGACAGCGAAAGCCCAAGGAAGTTGATTTTTCACAATTTCCTTGGACTCCTCGACCTTTCCAGAGTCCCAGGATATCGCGATGGTCCAGGTTGGGTGGGTTAGAAGTTCGTCCACTTGTGCTGCAGTGCGGAGCTCTCCAATCCTTCCAGATCGCCTCCACCTTGGATTCTGCCCAATTGATAGCTTTTAATATCCGGGAGGTCCACTCGTCCCAGTCTGTAGGGTAGCTGTAACTTAGTTAGTTTGATAAAGGGTCTCTTGTGATGCCAGATAAAAGAACTGAACCAGCCATTCAGTCTCCAGAACATTTGCCAAGTAAAGATCAAAAGGAGCATTTGAATACGGTACAATAGAAAGGGGAGAATTTAGAATTCCTTCAGTGTGGAAACAGGCCCTTTAGCCCAGAAAGTCCACACTGAACCTCTGAAGAGTAACCCACCCATTCCCTACATTTCCCCTGACTAATGCACCTAACACTATGGGAAATTTAGCACGGCCAATTCCCCTAACCTGCAAATCTTTGGACTGTGGGAGGAAACCAGAGCAAACCCACACAGACACGGGGAGAATGTGCAAGCTCCACACAGTCAGTCGCCCGAGGCTGGAATCGAACCCGGGTCCCTGGTGCTGTGAGCCATAATGCCACCCCAGAATATTAATTTTAATGAGGGCTATCTGACCTACCAAGAAATTGGCAGCACCTCCCATCTTCGAAGGTCTTATTTGATTCTTTTGAATAAGTGGGAAAAATTGGCTTTAAACAGCTAGTCAAACACAGGAGTAAGGAATATTCTGAAGTAAAGAAAACCCCCTTGTGGCCACTTAAAGGGAAATTGAGATTCGTCCTCATAAGCAGGCATTTTTGGGAGACTGCCTAAAGGCATGACCTCCGATTTTGTGAAGTTGATCTTGTAACCCGAAAAAAAGCCAAACGAATTTCAGATGAAGGACCGAACCTGTTTGATTTGACAAAAAGATAAGAAGATCATCTGCATACAATGCAATCTTATGTGACTTTGGCCCCACTCCTGGAGCAGATATAGTGGGATCCACCAGCAGCTCAATCACCAGTGTAAAGAGCAATGGCGAGAGGGGACAGTCCTGTGCACGACGCTTAACCCGATCAAATGCCTTCTCTGCGTCTCGAGCGATCACTAATCCCTGTACTGATTGTTGCTGACACACTTGGATCACATTGAGTAACCTTGTGACATTATTAGACAATCTGCAGCCCTTTATAGAGCCTGTGTGGTCCTCTTTAATAAGGGAAGGCAGTACAGTTTCTAGCCTTAGCGCAAGAGACTTAAACAGGATTTTGAAATCGACAATCAAAAGTGAGATGGGCCTATCAGAAGCATAGTCCTCCAGGGCCTTCCCTTTTTTAAGGAGAAGCGAGATATTGGTCTCTCTTAAGGATGGTGGGAGGTGGACATGACTGTGTGAACCATTGAACATACTGAGCATCGGTCCTGACAGTGTGTTGATAAATTCCTTAAAAAATTATTGGGAAGTCCGTCAGGACGTGGCACCTTTCCACTCTGGAGCTGCCTCACGTCCTCCTGCACATCTCGCACTGACAATGGGGCATTAAGGAGAGACTCTTGTTCACGGGTTACATCTGGGAGAGCCAGATTCTTGAAAAAGGACTCCATCCTAGCCCTCCCGTCCTCACAACTCGCAGACTGGTATAATTCAGAGTAAAATCTTCAAAATGCCATCTGAATGGTTTTAGAATCACAGGCTAGGTTTCTGGTACCTTCCCCGATTGAGGTGATTGTTTGAGGGGCGCTCTTTTCCTGGCAAGATACGCTAAGTACTTGCTCGGTTTATCCCCACGCTCAAACAACCTTTGTTTTGGTAAAGTAAGCTCCTTGTTCGCTGTCTGTGTGAGCATGGTGTTCAGTGTGGACCGAAGTGCTGTGATCCTCTGTAATTTAGCCAGCGAGGGCCTATGCCTTCTCAGCTGCCTTCAACTGTGTTTCGAGCTCACCCTTCTGTTGTTTCTTACTGGCAGAATAAGAAATCACTAACCTCCCCCCCTCCCCCCCCCCCCCCCCCCCCCCCCCCCCCCCCCCCGCCCAGGCATAGGCTTTAGTGGTTTCCCGGAGAATGGATGGGTTCCTGGCCGAGCCTGAATTAATGTGTAGGAAAGCCCTGAATTCATTGGAGAACTACTCAACAACTTACTATCCTTAAGGATGAAGGGTTCCAGTTGTCAGTGTCCCAAACTTACTATAGTGTCCTTACTCTTGACCAGGACGTACACTGGGATACGATCAGAAATAGTGATATTGTCAATTGTACAGGACACCATCGAGCCCAAGTGTGCTGTGGGAGTCAAAAAGAGATCAGTCATGGTATGACATTCATGCAGATTGGAAAAACATGTAAAATTCCTGCCTGTAGGGTGGAGACACCTCCAGACTTCCACCAAGCCTAGTTCAACACACCAAATCATAAAGAAGATATCAGGGGGCCTTTGGGCAATCTGTCTACTATAGGGTCTATTAGACAATTAAGAGTTCCCCCTATGATAATAAGCCCGGGTGCTAGGCTAATCAGTTTAAAGAATGTGTCTCACAGGAACTTGAGGGGATGGGCCGGGGACAGTAATCATTTAAGATACCATATTCTTCCACATTCATCAAGGCTTTAAGGATTACGAATCTCCCATATGTGTCTTTGATACACTCTAACAACTTAAATGGGAGATTCTTCCTAACAAGTATGGCCCTCCCTGCTCCTAGTATTAAAAGATGAAAAAAGACCCAGCCATACCCATTTTGTTGCAATTTCAAATGTTCCCTATTATCCAGGTGCATCTCCTGCAATAAGGCGACATCCACCCTTTCCTTTTTAAGACTGGAGAGTACCTTTTACCTCTTGACCTGCGAGTGGCTACCCTTGATGTTCCAGGTACACCATTTAAACATGTCCTTAGCCATAACATTCCGCAGCAACATTGAGACTCCAGAGAGGAAGAACCCAAATTACAAATTGCTGAGCCTCAATGATGGAAAATCCACAGCACATAGAAATTACACAAACTAAAATAGCTACAACTAACAAACCTGCAAAACTTCCAAAAACTATGTACATCAAAAACGAAATCACATATAAAGTGCCAGTAGCACTGATTAGGGGAATTTACTCCCCAGTCAAAGGGGGCAACGGCACACCCCAAAACCCTCCTAGACATCCTACCCACCGTCTTGACCCCTCCTAGCTGAGGTCTCACCACAAACACTGTTAGAAAAGGAAAAAGAAGCCAGGAAGAAACTGAAAGATTAGCAATAGAAACTAATGAGTTAAAAGTAAATGCGCCACCCATTCCTTGATGTAGCTTACCTTAGAAGTTAACGGTAAATACTCTGTCCATCCCGAACATAATTTAACATAATTTTTTACCAACAAAAAGGAGACCCAAACAGGACTTCCTTTAAGAAACACATAATCGAGCAGCACTATTAACCTGTGCCTATTAAATCGTCCAGTCTAAGTTAACATGTCCACAATGTTCCTCTCTTTCTCTGGTGTGTCAAATAAGTGTATGGATCCATTAAAGGTAACCTAAAGCACCACTGGGTACCTTAGAGAGTACTGGATCCTGAGCTCCCTCAGTTTTTTCTTGATGTCACGGTAGGATTCCCTTTTCTGGATCACCGCCGCCAAAAAGTCTCCAAAAAACATGACCCTGGAGCCCTCAGATCCTTCCCCTTGGCCCTGGAAGTTTCCATGACTCTCTGTTTGTCTTTATAATGATGGAACCACACTAGAATAGGGCGAGGGCATTGGTCCATACCTCGCCTCTGCACCATGTCCTGGGGAGCTCTTTCAATCTTTATCCGTCCCTTTTCAGCCTCCAAGCTAAGGAATTCCGGTCACCACTTCTCGAAACATTCCATTGGTCGCTCACCTTCCTTCCCCTCCGGCAGACAGACAATACGAAAATTCCTCCTCCTGCCTCGTGCTCAAGATCATCGACCGGATCAATTAAACCGTGGACTTGCATTTTCAGGGCTTCAATTCGGCTCTTGGATGAATCACTCTCAGCACTGTGACTCGGTGTTTGACCTCTTCCTACCTTTTCCCTAAGTGTCCTAGCTGCTGTTCGTGCTTAACAGAGATCAGGGCCAGCTTTTCCTTGTTCTGCCTCCACAGCACCTTGCGAGGTTTGGTGAGGTCCACGACCAGGGCCCTGTGAGTAAGCAGTCCCGGCCTTGGGCGGGCTCCCCCCTTTCTTCGGTATTTCCCTGCAGCAAAATCAAAGTTAAGTAAAATTTTTAAGTTCTTTGGCGCTTTTATAGTTTTGTTGGTCAAAATGACTTGACTGGGATGGGCTTTAGCTCTGTCCTGCCAGTGTTGTACAGTGAAGCCCAACATCGCAGTCCTCCTAGATCGCTGCCATCTTGAATTCCCCCTTTTCCACTGGTTTAATATCTCTCACATTTTTATTTCTCTTCGGGTCTGATGAAAGATCACCAATCTGAAATGCCAACTCTGTTGTTCTCCATCGATGTTGACATTCAATAAAAGGTTCATCATGGTAGACTGGTCAGCAAAGTTAGAATGCATGGAATCAGGGAGAGCTCGCCATTTGGATACAAAATTGGCTTGAAGGTAGGAGACAGAATGTGGTGGTGAAGGTTTGTTTTTTTTGGACTGGAGCATTGTGCCACAAGAATCAGTGCTGGGTCCAGTTACATAAATGATTTGTTTGTGAATACAGGAGGAATTTTGCAGATGACACCGGAATTGGTGGGGTAGTGGACAACGAATCAGGCTATCTCAGAGTACAACAGGACCTTGATCAAATGGCCAATAGGCCGGCAGGATTGGCAGATGGAGTTTATTTTGGTTAATGTGAGGTGTTGCATTTTGGAAAGGCAAATCAGGGCAGGCCTTATACACTTAATGGTAGGGTCCTGGTGAGTGTTACTGAACAAAGAGATCTTGGGGTGCAGGTTCATAGTCCCTCGAAAGTAGAGTCGCAGGTGGCTAGGTGTTTAGTACCCTTGCCTTTATTGGTTAGTACATTGTGTATAGGAGTTGGGATGTCATTTTGCAGCTGCACAGGACATCGGTCAGGCCCGTTTTGGAATACTGCATCCAGTTCTGGTCTCCCTGCTATAGGGAAGATGTTGCTAAACTTGAAATGGCTCAGAAAAGATTTAGAAAAGTGTTGCTGGGGTTGGAGGCAGCTGAAAAGGTTGGGACTACTTTCCCTGGGTGATATTCGTTCTAAAATAGCTTTATTCTTAGCTGTTTCAAATATGTATTGTTCCAGGAAACTGTCATCAAAACATTATACAAATTCATCTATTGCGAATATGATGGTATAGACTTCATGAAAATTAAAAATCTCCACAATTATTACATTGACATTGTTACAATCTCCTGTTATTTACTACTGCAATACTTTGTCCAAAGCAACTGTAGTATAATAAAGATCAGAAAATACTGATTGGAGTAGTATATAGGCCCTCTATTATTCCTCATTATTCCTTTACCTGATCTTCTGAGCCAAGTTTTGTTCACATTTTTTGTCTTTATGTAATGGGTACTACTTTGTTCTACTCTGTCTGTCTTTTCAAAGAGGCATATACCCTGAGTTATTTATTTCCCTACTTTTGTCACTTTGTCTCTATAATGACAATTAGATGTAAACCGGTTATCTCTATCTGTACCAGTAGTTGATATATTTTATTGCAGATGCTTTGTGCCTTTTTTAAAGACTGTTTTACTTGTGTGGGGTATTGATGGACCTGTCTTCGGGATCATTGTTGAGTCAATCTTTGAGGGATATTCTTCTGCCAGTTTTGGGGATATGAAAGTGCATTGTTCAACTAATCTCAGGGTTCATGGTTAGCTCAGTCTTGGGGCTCAGTTCTGGTTTATTTCTAAGTGTGCAGCAGGAAGTGACAGCTCATGCAGATTTCTTCTTGTAATATTCCATCTGAAACATTAATCATTTTAAATACATTTTCAGAACTTCATTGAGCTCATTCTAGAACCAAGTCTCTTCTTAGTAAAGCTTTACTTTCTGCAAACATGAATCCAAAAACAGAGGTGAGTCCTGACGTTTGAGAGAGGCGTAATGGGGGCCACCCCAATACAGAAGTGAATCATAGGACCCCTACAGTGTGGAAGCAGGCCATTCGACCCATTGAGTCCACACTGGCCCTCTGAAGAGCTGCCCACCCAGTCCTACTCTACCCTATCCCTGAAACCCTGCACTTCCCATGTCTAATCTCTGGATACTGTGGGCAATTTCCCATGGCCAATCCACCTAAACTGGATTAGTGGTGCTGGAAGAGCACAGCAGTTCAGGCAGCATCCAACGAGCAGCGAAATCGACGTTTCGGGCAAAAGCCCTTCATCAGGAATAAAAAGCCTGATGAAGGGCTTTTGCCTGAAATGTCGATTTCGCTGCTCGTTGGATGCTGCCTGAACTGCTGTGCTCTTCCAGCACCACTAATCCAGTATTTGGTTTTCAGCATCTGCAGTCATTGTTTTTACCTTGAATCCACCTAAACTGTCCATCTTCGGACAGTGGGGGGAAACCAGAGTACTCGGAGGAAACTGCATAGACATGAGGAGAATATGCAAACTCCACACAGAGAGTTGCCTGAGGGTGGAATCAAAGTTGAGCCCCTGGCACTGTGAGGGAGCAGTGCTGAGCCACCATGCTGCCCTAGTGAGAGAGAGTCTTTCAAACACCAGTGTGAGTGAGGGGTTGCTGACTCTCCTCAGATACAAGAGTGTGAAAGAAAGGTTGGAGGGTCAGGAGAAAAGTTCATCTCTTGTGTAGCTTAGGCGTAAGGGGAGATATCAAAAATTTTCCCCTATACATTTTGTATGAAAGAGGAAACTGTTTTAAATGATAGCATTAGCGAAGGAGTAGATGTGGGAGTATGATAACGGGCAGGAAAACAAGCACATCAATAGATGGAGGTTAAACAGTGTTCCGATGTGGAAACTATTGGTTGGACATGACAAAACTACACTTAAAGAATTCATGTTGCAAGATTTCTATTAACGAGGGCCGAGGAGAAAGGAAGTGATGTAACATGACAGGACTGAACATAGTCAGCACCTATGGTGTGTGATAAGAAGGAAGTCAATTTGGTGAAGTCATTCATTCGGGTGATGAGTGGAAAAGATAGCTGATGTTAAAAAAGGAAAGAAGTGTGAGATAGAACAGAACCATAGCAATCCTCTGTTAATGGAAAATACTTCTGAAGAAGAACTTTAGTCACAGAAGGCAGGCAATATCATAGTGAAACACGCTCAATACATGATTTGGAGATGCCGGTGTTGGACTGGGATGTACAAAGTTAAAGATCACACAACACCAGGTTTTAATCCAACAGGTTTTATTGGAAGCACTAGCTTTCGGAGTGCCTCTCCGTTGACCTGATGAAGGAGCTGTGCTCCGAAAGCTAGTGCTTCCAGTTAAACCTGTTGGACTATAACCTGGTGTTGTGTGATTTTTAACTCTGCTCAGTACAGTTTAGGTGAGTATCGGGGGGACTGCTAATGTTGTCCCATTACTTAAAAAGGAAAGAAGGGATAGACCAGGAAATTACGGGCAAGTCAGTCTAACGTCAGTGATGGGGGAGTTATTACAAAGAATTTTGAAGGACAGAATATATCTGCACTTGGAGAGATATGGATTCATCAGGAATAGTCAGTTAAGAGAAGGTCAAATATGATAACGTTTTTTAAGATGGCAACTAGGAGAGTTAAAGAGGGGAGTGCACTTGATGCGGTATATGTGGACTTTAGCAAGGTTTTTGCTAACGCTCCTCAGGGCAGACTGGTCAAGTAAGAGCCCTTGGAATCAAGGCAAGGAGGCACATTGAGTCCAAAATTCACTGAGATGGAAGACGTACAGGTGATGTAGATGTTACTGCGATTGGGAGTCTGTTTTCAATGGGATTCTGCAGAGCTTGATACTGGGGTCCTTGCTTTACTGTACCTTAATGATCTGGAGTTAAATGCAGGAGGATGATCAAGAATTTTGCCGATCACACAAAAAATTGGTAGCCTGGTAAAACGTGAGGATGATAGCCATAATCTACAGGAGAATATCATTGGGCTGGTCAGCTGGGCGGAACAGTGGCAAGTGGAATTCAACCCAGAAAAGTGTGAGGTAATGAACTTGGAGAGGGGTAGCAAGGCAAGGGAGTGCACAATGAATGATGGATCCATGGAGAACACTCACTGTCTACCCACAGATCCCTGGAGCTAGCAGGACAGGTGGTTAGGAAGGCATGCTGGGCACTTGCTTTTCTAGAATACAAAAGCAGGAAGGTTCAAAAATATAGAAATACAGAAAACATGTACAGAAGGCCGTTCAGCCCTTCCAGCCTGCACCACCATTCAATACGATCATGTAATCTCAGTATCCCACTCGTGCTTCCTCTCCATACCCCTTAATACCTTTAGATGCTAGGGTCACGTCCAACTCCCTCTTGAATCTATCTAACAAACTGGTCCCAACAGCCTCCTGTGGGAGACAATTCCACAGATTCCTAACTCTGGAAGAAATTCTTCCTCATCTCAGTCCTGAATGGCTAACCCCTTATTCTTAGACTGTGGCCCCTTGTTCTGGATTTCCTCAACATTGGAAACATTCTTCCCACACCCAGCTTATCCAGCCCCATCTGGATTTTATATGTTTCTTTGAGATACTCAAACTATCAAACTAGCAAGTGATCAACAGCTTTAGGAATCTCAGGGTTGAAAGTCACCTGTTCCTTCCAAGTGTGTTACATTCTTCTAAGTTCCAGTGAGTACAAGCCCAGACCATATGATTCTATGTCAGTCCTGCTATCCTGGGAATTAGTTTGGTAAATCTTTGCTGGACTCCCTCAATAGCAAGAATGTCCTTCCTCAGAAACTGCACACAATACCCAAGGTGTGGCCTCACCAAGGCCCTGTATAACCTGCAGCAAGATATCCTTACTCCGACACTCCAATCCTCTCACTATGAAGGCCAGCATGCCATTAGCTTTCCTCCCTGCCCGCTGCACCTGTGAGTCAGCCCTCAGTAACTGTTCCACCATAATACCCAGGTCTCGAAGCACCTTTCCTAAACTACCACCATTCAGATCATAATCTGCCTTCCTGTTTTTGCTACTAAAGAGGATAACTTCACATTTATCCACATTATATTGCGTTTGATAAGTACTGGCCCACTCAGCCAGTCTGTCCAAGTCATCCTGCAGCCTCTTAGCATCCTTCTCACAGCACACACTGCTGGTTATACTGGAACTGTATAAAATGCTGTTTGGGTGTTTGAGTATATAGAGGAGCTTTGCTGAGATGCTACATGGGCTGGAGACCCTGAACTATGAGGAAAGGTTGGATAGATTGGAGCAGTGAAGGTTCATAGGGCATCTGACTGAGGTGTATAGATCTATTGTGCTAATAGGTAGAATGGATAGGAAGACCTTTTCCCATGAGTAAAGGTGTCAACAACCAGGGGCTATATACTAAAGGTAAGAAGTAGAAGACTAAGTGGAGAGTTAAGGAGAAGTTTCTCACTCTGAGCCAGGAATTCATTGCCTGAAAGGGTGGTTGAGTCAAAAACTCTCAAAACATTTAAAGTAGTATTGAGATATCCAGGTGCATTGCCGTAGCCTCCTAAATTATGAGCCAAAACCTGGAAAATGGGATTAGTGTAATCTGATTTTTGTTGACAAGTACAGACATGATGGGCTGAATGGTTGCCTTCTGTACTAAAAATGTCTATTTTATCTTCTCAGCATATCTCTCACTTCCTTCTCATGTTAATAACATAGCTGTTTGTCTTTTGACTCTATTGCATTCTTGCTTCAAATTCTTTTTTTTTTGATGGAGAAGTGTTCCATCCCTGCACTCTGCAAATTCACGGGCCAGCTTTAGAAATTCGGTGATATTGGAACAGCTGAATGAATGAACCAAGACCATCAAGTTTACCTTCTACCATTCTGATAGTTACATGATACTAAGATAATTGAATTGTTGAATAATCATGGCAGTTAATCTTTATTGATTAATCTATAATCAGCAATGTTGTGGAGGTTCTGGTGTTGGACTGGGGTGGATGGTTATAGTCCAACAGGTTCATTTGGAAGTACAAATGTTCGGAACGCTGCTCCGTCATCAGATAGCTCCCTGATGAAGGAGCAGTGTCCCAAAAACTTGCATTTCCAAATTTAGATTATAACCTGGTGTTGTGTGATTTTCTAACTATGATCAGCAAGTGATCAACAGCTTTAGGAATCTCAGGGTTGAAAGTCACCTGTTCCTTCCAAGTGTGTTACATTTATCGTGAGCATCAAATTATACTATTTGATGAAATGGAACAATTTAATTGACACTTTAATGCATTGGTACGAAATGTTTTAGTGCTTCCCCAGAGCATTGCTGTCAACAGGATGTTGATGCTTATCAAACTCGTGGCGATTAGGTCATCTCGTATGTCATGCGATATAAAATAAAAATATTAACAAAATAAATGCCAAACTCTTGAAAATAGGCTTAATGCTTTAAACTTTCAGTAATCAAGATTAAACCACTCACTGCAAAAGCCAGGAATGGTTTAAAAGGGTTTGGCAATTGTACTAGAAGCCAGTTCTCTACACTCTCAAGGGCAGTGACAATCTGTTAACTGAAATGTTCTGCTTCTGACAGCGTGTTCCAGTTCAGTAAAAAAAAATTTCTTTCAGACTAAACTGTCTCAGAGCGTTTTAGAAGAATTGATATATTAGGAGACTTGGAGTCGGGGAAGAATTAAAAAATCTCTATATTTTAGCTTCTGCTCTCTAACACTCCCTTTGTTTTATACTCTCCTGCCTTCTCTTTTAAAACATAGTGGGTGGCCCTGAACAATGTGAACTATGGCAAGTATTTTAGGAGAATCCAGTGAGATGTCAAGCAAAGTCTTTCCCAACACTGAGACTGAAAAGTTGCATTTTCCAATCGAGCTCCTGATACTGAGATGAGATTCTCACTAAGGAACAGTGAGGGGCTGTCAACAGAGACAGTCGCTCATTATCACTGACATGGTTATGTAACCCCACCTCACCTATATGCACTCACCCACCGGATAGAAACTAGATAAAAAGGGGTAAAAACAAGGATTGCAGATGCTGGAAACCAGAGTCTAGACCAGAGTCTAGAAAAGCACAGCAGGTCAGGCAGCGTCCGAGAAGCAGGAAAATCGACGTTTCGGGCAATATCTATTCTATCAGGAATAGAGTCAGGAATAGAAACTAGATGCCAAGAAGTCCCAACATGGAAGTCAGGATGGGTAAACTGATGATCCTGCTCACCGCACGCTCCTCTCTACCTCCAACCTGAACGCCCAGCACGAATATCTCAGGGCACACTCCATGGCAGCTGCCAGATGAATCCCATGTCCATGGATCTGGGCAAATGAAACCAGTTTCAGCACACCATCATGGCACATCTCCGATCTCCTTACACCACACTCCTGCACTTTAATACTGCATTTTAGGATACACTGGCACTTCTCACTTCCATGTTGCTGCAAGGAATGTGGGCACACTTAGAGAGCCACCCAGCTGACAGATTGACCCTGGCGCCATCTCAGGGCTGTTTCCTTGTCTCTGATTACTCGCTCACTTCGAGCCTATGTGGATTGTCAAGGCTTCCCCTCCTTGCCTTTCAACACCTATCCCTTTCAGCCAGAGCTTGCAGGTTAACAGCACCTATCTCTCTTTCCTTGACTTTCAAATCAGACATAAGGCTTGTCATGGTTATCAGCATTATCAGTCAGAAGGTGAACATGTTGCTCTAGGCACAATGTTATGGCAGTCTCACATGTGCACCATGTAACAGCAGTGTATGCAACAAACACACTGCATGTGCATCAGCCAAATGGCCATGACCCCATAAGGCTAAATGGAGTCATGTCAGGGAAGACATCCTTCAGTCAGGAGATGTTGCCTCAGTGAGTAAAGGGCAGCCTCTGACATCAGTTCAGGGGCTTGGGTTTGGTTAATCACCTGCTCAGGGCAATCAGGGTCAGGATCTCGACTCATACAGATTTACAGCACAGAAAAAAGGCCCTTCAGCCCATCGTGTCCGCGCCAGTCAAAAACAACCATCTAATTATTCCAATCCCATTTTCCAGCACTTGACTAATAGCTGTGGCATCACAAGTGCACATCTAAATGCTTCTTAAATGTTACAAGGGTTTCTGTTTATATAATGCTCACAGGCAGTGAGTTCCAGATTCCGAACACCCTCTGGGATCCAACCCACATCCCCTGTAAACCTCTTGCCCTTTACCTTGAATTTGTCTCACCGTAGGGATGTAGGGCCGAACACCCTTGGCCGTTTCTGCCCTACTGTGGGCAGTTTACTCCTGGAATGAGAGAACTAGAGGGATTGAGTCAGATGGAAGTGAATGGGACAGCCATTAGTGCAGGAGGAAATGTGGTGAGGTGTCCCAGGTGAGGAAGTAAGCTGTGCAGAGGCTGTGCAGGGTTAGCACATGGAGGGAAATTGGGTGGGTGAGGTAATTGAAGGAATATGTTGCAAGCAGTGGTGAGTGTGGTTATAGCATACTTCTTGGTGGGAGGTGTGTGCAGTATCAGGGATAGACTGAGTGTGAAATAGCAGAGAGCAGATGGTGACATCTACAGACTGCTGTGCACCCCTCCAGTTGGCTCAGCCCATATTGACCCAGGTGGCACAGTCTGTAGTGGCCTCTTCTGCATTTCTGATGGAGGAGGGTGTCCCTCCCCTACACAACCAAGTCCACCAAGAACCTCCAGGTCCATGTCTGCAAAGTGAGGCACCAATTTCTCCTTTTCTGTCACATTTGGCACAAACGTCAGAAACTGTAGGACAGCCCTGGACAGTCAAAGCTTGACTGGGCGCACAACAGCCTTTTAAAGATTGTTCCTGTGGAAGGGATGCCAGATTGTCCCTGGACATCCTGGCGACGGTGAGTACTTCCAGTTATAGTGAGTGGAAGAATTGAGGTAGTATCAAAGGAGAGAGGGGTTTAATGATGTGACTTTGGGATGATCATGTGAGAAAACCCGTTAAGCATCATAAGAGAGAAATCCTCCACAAAACACAACGAAAATAACACGTGGGCACATTATGAGAAGTTTCAATCTTGTAAATGACTTGCAAATGATTTTTGGGGCTGCTTTGAGGCGGGTCACAGTTAAAGGGATGTCTAAGATGAAATTCCTGAAGAAGGGCTCATGCCCGAAACGTTAATTCTCCTGCTCCTTTGATGCTGCCTGACCTGCTGCGCTTTTCCAGCAACACATTATCAGCTAAGATGAAACTAGTATGTTTCACACAACAGAGAATAGTCTCAACCTGAACATAAGATTATAAAATAAGGACCAAAATAAAAATAAAATATCAGGAGGGAAAAAAACCTTATTTGGGCACTGCCATGATTTTATCGAGGAGCCAGGATTTGGCAGAATTTGCTAATATTTGCTGGACAGGAGAGTCCTGAATCGCAAAAGCACTTGTTTAAATTAAATCAGAGTGGGACCATTCGGCACAGCCACTTTGGTGTTACCCATTTCGGTGCAGAACTGTTTTGTAGTTATTCAGCAGTAGTTATTAAACTACTATTAATAAAATTATCAAAATATATTAAAACAAAACATATTAATATACAAATTATTAAAATAAAATAAAATGCCATCAACAATTTTGTATTTGCCTTATTTCTTTCATTTTTATTTTCATTTTAATATTTTTACTGAAGAGGATAAACATTATTTTTCTTTTTATTGCTTTCATTAATGCTTGTAAGTAAGCCTGAAAAGGAATAAATAAGAGCTGTGCCAAAATGGGTCGCACCAAACCGGCCGCGCCGAATCGCTCGCGCCAACGTAGCTGTACCGAATAGTCCTCCACCCAAATTAAATAACCAGGGTAAAGAGTCTGACCTTTGACACACAGGTCCCTCCCTTAAAATGAAGCCTTTTTCCTTTACCATCAGTCAGAAGGCTGGAAGAGTGAGAAACACTGTTATATTGCTCTTTATTGGTCCCAGCTCAACCACTAGCAAACAACAGTCCTGGTGCTGAAAATCAATCTGAATCTCCAGTACTGACATCAATCTTCTCAATGGATGAGAACAGTATATCTAAATTTACAATTGTCATTGTCAAAAATCAAACTGCTATCTCTTTATCTATGTTTCTGGTATCAAGGCAAACACTTCCTAGAAGGGCCTGAGCAGTTGACGATGTTGTGGCTTTTCTCAGAATCATTTGCCCACGAGGTGGATAAATTACAAAATGCTACAAACCTCAAGGAGCAGGACAGTTGTCTCAGATAGTCACACAACATTAGCCTCCTTTCATTTCCTCTCTGAGACAGTCAACAGGAATCCTTGACACCACTGACCAGACAAGACAAACAAACTGCCCAGGTTGGCCTAGTGCCTAATAGAACATAGAACATTACAGCGCAGTACAGGCCCTTCAGCCCTCGAGATTGCGCCAACCTGTGAAACTAATCTGAAGCCCATCTAACCATTATCATCCAGTGACTATTTAAATGCCCTTAAAGTTGGTGAGTCTACTACTGTTGCAGGCAGGACATTCCACACTCTTACTACTCTCTGAGTAAAGAACCTACCTCTGAAATCTCTCCTTTATCTATCACCCCTCGGTTTAAAGCTATATCCCTTTGTCCTAGCCATCACCATCCAAAGAAAAAGGCTCTCACTGTCCATCCTATTTAATCCTCTGATCATCTTGTATGTCTCTGTTATGTAAACTCTTAAACTTCTTCGCTCTAACAAAAGCAGCCTGATAACCTTCAGCCTTTCCTCATAAGGCCCTCCCTCCATACCAGGCAACATCCTAGTAAATCTAGTCTGTACCCTTTCCAAAGCTTCCACATCCTTCCTATAATGCCGTGACCGGAAAACTGTGCGCAATACTCCAAGTGGGGCCGCACCAGAGTTTTGTACAGCTGCAGTATGACCTAATGGTTCCGAAACTCAATCCCTCTACCAATAAAAGCTAACACACCGTACGCCTTCTTAACAACCCTATCAACCTGGGTGGCAACTTTCAGAGATTTATGTACATGGAAAGAGAACTCAGGAAGTTGTGCCTATAATTGTTCTGATGGTGATATCCCAATTGGATGCTGGGAAGTAAGCCAGGATCTTTGCTGCAACCAGCAATCCTGACCTCCAGACAGCAGCCTCTCAGCTGCAGAACAGCAGCAGGTTTACTGCCTCAGATTGAAAGCATTCTGGCAGATGCTTGTAGACAGAAACCAGGCACACACTTAGTGAGAAATCCTTTTATACTGAAGAAGCTGTTTACTTTGCATTGACAGCATAGATATAGCCCTTTGATGTGTGCGTTTGCTTTGTGGGCGTAGACCATAAAACTGTTGGAAATCAAACAGGATTTCATCATAGGATCTCTACAGCGTGGAAGCTGGCCATTCTGCACATCAAGTCCACACTGACCCTCTGAAAAGCAACACCTTGATACCATGCATTTCCTTTGCCATCCTGCCTAGCCTGCATATCCCTGATACTATGGGCAATTCAGCATGGCCAGCCCACATAAGGTGCGCATCTTTGGATTGTGGGCAGAAAACAAAGTATCCCAAGGAAACCCTCGCAGACCCAGGCAAAATGTGCAAACTCCACACAGACTGCCACCCGAGGGTGGAATTGAACTTAGTCCCTGGTGCTGGGAGGCAGCAGTGCTAACCACTGAGACACTGTGCCGACCATTCAGCCCATTGAGCTTCCTCCACCATTCAACAAGGTCACAACTGATCTGATTGTTCCTTCATCTACTTTCTTGCCTTTTCCCTTCATAATCAATCAGATGTGGCTCTGTGGGAACAGCTATGACACTATGGGGGATAGGTATGGATCTTGGGGCATGGAGACGGTCTGAATCTAATTGGTACTAATTGGTGATGGTGGGTCTCTCCTTGAACTGATACAATCCATTGAAAAAGCTGCCTTTGTAATGGAGTAATGGAAGAGATTCCTGGATTCTAAATCAGTGACATGGAAGTCACAGTGTCCAAGTCAAGATGATTTACCTTTTGGAAAATAAGTTGGAATGATCTGTTTTCTTGTATTTTTCCATTGTAGAGTTGGTTGGTCTGGGGAAGGTAGTTATAGGAAGCATCTTATAGATCACACTCACCGCAGTCACAGTGAGACAGCAGAGGTGCTAAGGAGTGGCAATCAAGAGCACAGCTTGACTGGATAATGCTGATCTTGCTTCCACACAATCAGTTTCAAGTCCCATTCCCAACAGTGAAGACCAGAAGCTACTAATTCAGGCTGACAGGCCTTGAATAAAACATAATGACTGTTCAGAGCTCACTCCAGAGGCAATACTGAGGGAATGCTGCAATGTCAGAGGGGCAGTAAAGAGAGGTTGTTGCATTGTCACAGGCAGGACTGCGGGAATGCTGCACTTTACATAGTGCTAATGTTTAAATGAGATGTTAAACTGAGCCTGCCTCCTGGTGTCTGCTATCAGTTAGAAGTGAAAGACAAAACACTGAGGGAAACACTGAATTGTTGGAAGAGTAACGTTGTGTGAGTATTGAATTGTTGGAGAGGCAGTATTAAGGGAGTATTAAGTTAATTGTATATTAATTGTGTGTATTTGTATGCAGGCACTGGGAAATCGGTGTTAGATAGTGCTTGAACTTTGAAAGTTTGTGGCACAGATTTGTTAAAATCTTGATTTGATTCACAAAGTAAGGATCAAGGCAAGGTTAAGGAATATGGACTGACAATGGCAGGTTCGAAGCTGATGTACTGAGCTTACTACTGTTTCTGAATTTGTATTCATCCTATTTCCAGTTGAAAATGCAACTCAGCAATCTGCTGACACCTTGTGGTGAGTCTGTGGAATCATTCCAGACTGTGTTGGTTTTCACAAGCTCCCCTGGTCCCTCGAACTTCTTGTTCTGACATCTCAAGTGCCATGTCTTCTGGCATGACCAAAGACAGTGATTAGTTATGGACTATTGAACAGTCGAGCCATCATGAAAGCTCTGAGCAGTTTCTGGCATAGTGTTCAATTCCTTCCCTTGTACTCCTGCCCTGAAGGTATCCAGGCTAATCCCTAATCCTTCAGGATTTCAAGGAACAAACAGCAGGTGGTCACTTATTTATAGCCTCATTCAGTATTATATAGCAGAGCCCTATTGGACATTTCAGGAAACGAAAGTGCTGATTGAGTTCACCTCTCCTCTATACCTTTCGGCCTCAGCAACAGAAATACCAGATCACTTGTGACTAGAATAAACCATCTATTCGACAAAGATAATCAGTCTAGCTTTATCTCTGTCCTTGAGCTCCTGTGTGGGATAGGTCAGTGTAACTGGGTAATTGTGTGAACAGATACTTACTCAGTCGAGAGCGTGGTGCTGGAAAAGCACAGCAGGTCAGGCAGCATCCGAGGAGCAGGAGAATCGACGTTTCAGGCAAACCCCAAGGAGCGGGCCCTTCACTTTTGCCCGAAACGTCGATTCTCCTGCCCCACAGCTGCTGCCTGACCTGCTGTGCTTTTCCAGCACCACACTCTCGACTCTAACCTCCAGCATCGACAATCCTCACTTTCGTCTCGATACTTATTTAGTGCCATGTTTGGTGGTACAAAAGCAGAGATTGCTGGAAAAGCTTAGCAGATTTGGCAGCATCTGTGGAGAGAAATCAGAGTTCGGGTTCAGTGACCCTTCCTCAGAACTGATGGTAATTGGGAAAATGTCAGTTTATGTGCAGAAGACAGGGTGGGGAGAGGCAGTACGGAGTAAACAATAAGTGGGGTTAGGGCCCAGAGAGACTGAAGAACAGTTAGACAGTCAAAGGAGTAGATAACAATCTGGCTGGGAGGGTGAATAGCTGTTAATGGAGACTGTTAGTTGCTAACAATTGGTTGTGTATAATGACAGACTGTCTCTGTTCTATCTCTGACTCCTCCCTTCACTTTCTGAACATCTGTTTACATTTCTGGTGATAGACTGACCACTAATTTCCATTACAAACCCATCGATTCCCACTGCTGCCTGGACACTACATCCTTGCACCCTGCTTTCTGTAAGGACTCCATTCTACTTTTCCGATTCCTCCATCTCCATCGCATATGTTCCGATGAGGCCGACTTCGACAAGGGATCCTCCAAAATGTTCACCTTCTTCCTCAACAAAGGATTCCCCAACACTGTAGTCGACAGGGCTCTCTCAACCGAGTGCAACCCATCTCCTGCTCTCACCCCCTCGCCTCCTTCCCACAACAGCAGGAGGGTTTCCCTCAGCCTTACTGACCATCCCACCAGCATCCACATCCACAAGGTCAACAGCCTCCATTTCCACCACCTCCAGTAGGATGACACCACCAGACACATATTCCCCTCCCCTCCTTTGTCTGCGTTCCACAGGGGCTATTCCCACTGGGACAGCCTGGTCCACTCTTCCATCACTCCCAACAACCACCCACAGCCCCACGGCACCTTCCCCTGCAACCGCAGAAGGTGTAACACCTGCCCATTTAACCTGTCAGTATCCAAGGGCCCAAACATACCTGCCAGGTGAAGCAGCACTTTACCTGCACTTCAGACAATCTAGGCTACTGCATTCACTGCTCACACTGTGATCTTCTCCACATTGGGAAAGCCAAGCATGGATTGGGTGACCACTTTGCAGAACATCTACAGTCTGCTTGCAAACAAAGACCCTGAGCTTCCAGTTGCCTGGCACTCTATTCCTGATGAAGGGCTTTTGCCCGAAATGTCGATTTTCCTGCTCCTCGGATGCTGCCTGACCTTCTGTGATTTTCCAGCACCACTCTAATCTAAGCTCTAGTTTCCAGCATCTGCAGTCCTCACTTTTGCTCACTTTAACACCCACCCTGTTCCCTGGCCAACATCTCTGTCTCAGGCTGACTTCAGTGCTCCAATGCTCACTTTCCACCCTGCATCATAAGTGCACATCTAAATGCTTCTTAAATGTTACAAGGGTTTCTGTTTATATAATGCTCACAGGCAGTGAGTTCCAGATTCCGAACACCCTCTGGGATCCAACCCACATCCCCTGTAAACCTCTTGCCCTTTACCTTGAATTTGTCTCACCGTAGGGATGTAGGGCCGAACACCCTTGGCCGTTTCTGCCCTACTGTGGGCAGTTTACTCCTGGAATGAGAGAACTAGAGGGATTGAGTCAGATGGAAGTGAATGGGACAGCTGTTAGTGCAGGAGGAAATGTGGTGAGGTGTCCCAGGTGAGGAAGTAAGCTGTTTCGAGTTTGATAATTTTAGGCCTGCACTCTCCCATGTCCTAGCCCCTCGCCCGTACACCAGGCCTTGTTATCACATAGTCTTCCATTGCTCACTACCCATTGGAGCCACTATCAGTCTCCAATAAGAGCTATTCACCCTCCCAGCCAGATCGTTATCCACTCCTTTGTCTGTCCAACTGTTCTTCTCTCTCTTTGGGCTCTATCCCCACCCATCATTTACTCCTTGCCCCCTCCCCCCCTCTATCTTCTGCATATAAACTGACATTTCCCGAGCTACCGTCAGTTTGGAGGAAGGGTCACCGGTCTCGAAACGTTAGCATTGATTTCTTTTCACAGGTACTGCCAGACCTGCTGAACTTTTCCAGCAATCTCTGTTTTGGTTTCTGATTTCCAGCATCTGCAGTTCTTTAGGTGAGCACCTGGTGGTGCTAGGTAGAGGATATTGCATCCGTATCTGATGTAACATCATTTGTACATACAATACCTGATTCATACCGTCCTCTGAAAAGTGCAAGAAGGTAAATATTCAAACTTGAATATGCTACTAACCTCTAATCTGAACAAAAGCCACCCTTCCTTTGAAAGGAGAATGAGTTTAACCTGTTGAGCCGAACATTTAGTGACCTCTGCTGAATGAGCTCAATTTCTACATTGATTTTTGTGATTTTAATTATTTTTCTACGTCAGTGAATGGGTAAAGCTTTCCCAAGTGGTGTTTAATGTGGAGAGTGTCATCCACTTTGCACCAAAGAAGAACAAATCAGAAGATTTACTGAATGGTTGTTAAACAGGGTTGTCCTCCTTCCTTATACCAAAGACTTGAAGAGCAGGAAAAGGCCAGTCTGTCACCCCCATGTGTATATTAAAATCACACGTGATTATTACCACATCTTTCTGATAACTCACGAGCCTATGCTGGTTTATTCTGTGTCCCACTGCAGAATTAATGTTCGGGGACCAATGAATTACTCCCAACGTCTTGCACTCCTGTGTCTATCTCATTTCTCCCTACAGCCCTGATCTCTTCCTTGCTTATGGTAACTCATTAATTTTATTCTGAATACTTTGTGCATTCAGATACAGAGCTTTTACGTTTGTTCTATTAGCACATTTCCTTACACTGATACGATTCTTCGGTGCAATACAACCTTCACGCTTTCTATCCCTTTCTTCACTTTTCTGGGAACAATCAGCCTCATCACTAATCTGCACTCCTACTTTCTCCTTTAATTATAATTCTCTAATTTTCCATGCAACTGAACCTCCCCCCACCTATTTAGTTTAAAGCCTTATTAATTGCTATCTATCAATCAATTTTTTAAAAATATATTGATAACTTCAGTGAGATAACCCCTTAGCCATTTAAATTTAAGGAACACAAGCTCCAGTGAGTATAATGTCTACTTGCAATTCAATTCGCGGAATGCATGTATTTGGTAAATACACACCACACTCCCTCAAAGGCAATTATCTCCTTCCTAAGGTGTGGTGTCCAGAACTGCTCCAGGTGTGGTCTAAACAGACGTTGACAGCTGAAGCGTGACTTTGTCTATATACTCCTATTGTTTAAGCTATTCTGTACCTGTTTATGACAGTTTAGTGATTGTTGTAACAATATTCCTCACAGTTTCTAGCCTTTCACCCTTTAGAAAGTACCTTGTTTTACCCTTTACAGATCGAAATTTGATGACTTCAGATTTGCTACTATTGAATTCTCACACAACATATTCCAGTGCAAATCTATAAATAAAGACTGAGAAGAGGAGAACAAAGCAGTGTGAGGTAAGTCCAGTAACGTTTGAAGAGGTGATGTGGTTCTGATGTCAAAACGGGGGCAGGTGGTTCAGACAATGAGAGAAATGGAATCTAGAAAGGAGGTTTGGGAAGATGATGGAGCCTGTGGACTGGGGATTCAATGGCTTTATAGGGGGGTGGGGGGGATGGTGCCGTGGGGGCTTTGGACTTGGTGAAAGGGAGAGATAGGACATGGACTCAGTTCAGGGATAGGGTATTAGAGAAGAAAGGGAGAGTTGCAATGGAGACTTAAGGAAACGGAAAGAGTTGTCCTGTAGCCAGGACTTAGTCACATAATCTACTGAATAGAAGAAGGTTCTTTTGCCCATTGAGTCTGCATTGGTCAAAAAAAATCTTGTTGACCATTCCAATCCCATTTTCCAGCACTTAGCCCATCGCCTTGCCTGCTGTGCTATCGCAAGTGTACATCTAAGTACTTCTTAAATGTTCTGAGGGTTTCTGCCTCTGCCACATTTACAGGCAGTAATGATCAGATTCCCAGCACCCTCTGGGTGAAAATTATTGACGCATTTTGGGAGGTCAAATGGAAGGCCCCTTAAAAACATTGGACCAAAGTGGACACTGCAGATGCTGGAGATTAGAGTCAGGATTAGAGTGGCGCTGGAAAAGCACAGCAAGTCAGGCAGCATCCAAGGAGCAGGAAAATCGATGTTTCAGGCAAAAGCTCTTCATCCAGAATGAGGCTTTTGCCCGAAACGTCGATTTTCCTGCTCCTCGGATGCTACCTGACCTGCTGTGCTTTTCCAGCACCACTCTAATCTAGACCGTTAAGAACATTAATAATACAGTGGGATTTGGGGGTTCAAGTCTGTATTTCCTGGTAAGTGGCAACACAAAAGGATAAGGTGCTAAAGAAGGCATGCTTGCTTTCATCAGTCAGGACATTTTTTAAACTTGGCAAGTCACGTTGGAGTTGGCCACATTTGGAATATTGTGTGCAGTTCTGTTCCCCACACTATTGGAAGGACGTGGAGGCCTTGGAGAGGGTGCAAAAGGGGTTTACCAGGACATTGCCTGGATTGGAGTGTACTAACTGTAAAGGAGAAATTGGACAGGCTTGGATTGTTTTCACGAGAGTGTCGGAGGCTGAGGGGTGACCTGACAGGAGTATACAAAATTTTGAGAGGCACGGAGAGGGTGGATAGTCTGAATCTTTTTCCCAGGATAGACGTATCAAATACTTGGGGGCATAGGTTGAAGGTGTGTGAGAGAGAGAGAGAGAGAAAGTTGAAAGGAGATATGTGAGGAAAGCTTTTTTACATAAGAGTATAACAGGTGCATGGAACAATCTTCCAATGGAGGTGATGGAAGCAGATATGATAGCCGTGTTTAAGAGATATTTAGACAAATACATACAAGACAGTGTAATACAGAGATCCAGCCCACGTGCAGGCAGATGAGATTAGATGAGATTCCTTAGAGTTTGGAAACAGGCCCTTCGGCCCAACAAGTCCACACTGACCCTCCAAAGAGTAACCCACCCAGATCCATTTCCCTCTGACTAATGCACCTAACACTATGGGAAATTTAGCATGGCCAATTCACCTAACCTGCACATCTTTGGACTGTGGGAGAAAACCCACGCAGACACAGGGAGAATGTGTAAACTCCACACAGACAGTCACCCAAGGCTGGAATTAAACCTAGGACCCTGGTGCTGTGAGGCAGCAGTGCTAACCACTGAGCCACCGTGGGCTTGGAATAGCAGCATGACAGGCACAGCCTTCATGGGCTAAAGGGCCTGTTCCTTTATGGTTCTTTGTTTGAGCTCATCTCAGCTGCTTCATATCTGAAATCTATTTTCCTGGTCATCGAAGCATCCATGAAGGGGAAATGTTTCTTTGTGCCAACCCTATCAATATCTCATATAAGTGTTTACATCTCAATCATCATGTCCCCTCTCAATTTGCACTGCTCCATTGAGAACAACACCAGTTTGTCCAATCTCTCATTCTAACTAAAACTCTTGAGCTCAGTGTGATCACATCTCTCCTATAATGTGGATTCCCGAACTGCACACGATACTCTAGCTCATCAACATTTTACACAGTTCCAACATAATCTCCCTGCTCGTAAACTTTATGCCTTGACAAATAAAGACAAATATATCACATTCCTCTTAACCATGTTATCCAGCTTGTGTTAAGGGACCAGTGGACATGCACACCAAAGTCGCTCTGATCCTGTTCCTCTTCTTCATGATGTCATATCATATGAATAAATCTGCAGAATGTTTCTGAACAGAGTTGGCAACCGTATTGATGGATACTGAGTGATCATATGATGGGCAGCTACTGCACTGCATGCCTTCTGCACTTCCTTTCCCTTCTTCTCCATCTATCTGGGGAATTTTGTCTCCCCACCCCCCCACCTTCTCAAATAAACTGGCATCATTTTACTTCAGGTAAAACCATTGCTTCAATCCAGAATTTCTCTATGAATTGGAAACCTCGTATTTTCACTCTTAGATCAATTGTTACATTTTTGTTACATTATACGCAGATTGGTACATTTACAATTTCTCCATCAGAATTACAGAAAGGATACACTACAGGAGGCTATTCAGCCCCTTGCAACTTTGTGACCTCTTTGAAAGTTATCCAATTAGTTGCACTCCCCTGTTCCTTCCCTGTAAATCTGTAAATACATCAGCAGCAAGTAATCAGCTAGTTCCCGTTTGAAAGCTATTGTTGAATCTGCTACCTCAATCATTTTGGGGAGGCAGTGTATTCCAAATCACAGCAACTTGCTTTGTGAAAACAATCCTGCCCATGCAGCCTTTGATAATTGTGTTAATTATCTTAAGTCCATGTACTCTGGTTATTGATTACTCTGGAAATTGGAAACAGTTTCCCCAAATTTGCTACATAAAAACTATCCAGAGTTTTGAAGTTTTGATTAATTGAATTTCCTTTTAAACCTCTGCATTATCAAATTGACTAATCAAGGTTGGACCGAAGGGTCTGTTTCCATGCTGTACATCTCTATGACTCTATGACTCTATGTAATACATGTCCACGTTATTTTTGTTTCTAGGCCGTCTTTAAGATTGTCCCATTTACCTCCTTATGGTTTTCAAGCTCACGATTCATCTTTAAAAACTATTCTATCCTCATTGACCTCATCATCCTTCTCAAACACTCTATCCACACCATCCACAACAACTATACCGTCCACATCATCCTCACTAGCCTCACCATACTCAACAACCATACCAACCTTATTACCTTCACCATCCTCACCATCCTCACCATCCTCATCATCCTCACCATCCTCACCATCCTCACCATCCTCACCATCCTCACCATCCTCATCATCCTCACCATCCTCACCATCCTCACCATCCTCACCATCCTCATCAACCTCATCAACCACACCATCCTCACCATCCACCCCATCCTCACCATCCTCACCATCCTCACCATCCTCACCATCCTTACCATCCTCACCATCCTCACCATCCTCACCATCCTCATCATCCTCACCATCCTCACCATCCTCACCATCCTCACCATCCTTACCATCCTCACCATCCTCACCATCCTCACAATCCTCACCATCCTTACCATCCTCACCATCCTCACCATCCTCATCAACCTCATCAACCTCACCATCCTCACCATCCTCACCATCCTCACCATCCTCATCAACCTCACCATCCTCACCATCCTCACCATCCTCACCATCCTCACCATCTTCACCATCCTCACCATCCTCACCATCCTCATCAACCTCACCATCCTCACCATCCTCACCATCCTTACCATCCTCACCATCCTCACCATCCTCATCATCCTCACCATCCTCACCATCCTTACCATCCTCACCATCCTCACCATCCTCACCATCCTCATCAACCTCATCAACCTCATCAACCACACCATCCTCACCATCCTCACCATCCTCACCATCCTCACCATCCTCACCATCCTCATCAACCTCACCATCCTCACCATCCTCATCATCCTCACCATCCTCACCATCCTCACCATCCTCACCATCCTCATCAACCTCACCATCCTCACCATCCTCACCATCCTCACCATCCTCACCATCTTCACCATCCTCACCATCTTCACCATCCTCATCATCCTCACCATCCTCACCATCCTCACCATCCTCACCATCCTCATCATCCTCACCATCCTCACCATCCTCACCATCCTCATCAACCTCACCATCCTCACCATCCTCACCATCCTCACCATCCTCACCATCCTCACCAACCTCACCATCCTCACCATCCTCACCATCCTCATCATCCTCACCATCCTCACCATCCTCACCATCCTCACCATCCTCATCAACCTCACCATCCTCACCATCCTCACCATCCTCATCATCCACACCATCCTCACCATCCTCACCATCCTCATCATCCTCACCATCCTCACCATCCTCACCATCCTCATCAACCTCATCAACCTCATCAACATCACCATCCTCATCAACCTCACCATCCTCACCATCATCACCATCCTCACCATCCTCATCAACCTCACCGTCCTCACCTTCCTCATCTTCCTCACCATCCTCACCATCCTCACCATCCTCACCATCCTCACCTTCCTCATCTTCCTCACCATCCTCACCATCCTCACCATCCTCATCATCCACACCATCCACATCATCCTCACCATCCTCACCATCCTCACCATCCTCACCTTCCTCACCATCCTCACCATCCTCACCATCCTCACCTTCCTCATCAACCTCACCATCCTCACCATCCTCACCATCCTCATCAACATCACCATCCTCATCAACCTCATCAACCTCACCATCCTCACCATCCTCACCATCCTCACCATCCTCACCATCCTCACCTTCCTCATCTTCCTCACCTTCCTCATCAACCTCACCATCCTCACCATCCTCACCATCCTCACCATCGTCACCATCCTCACCATCCTCACCATCCTCACCATCCTCATCATCCTCACCATCCTCACCATCCTCACCATCCACACCATCCTCACCATCCTCACCATCCTCATCATCCTCACCATCCTCACCATCCTCATCATCCTCACCATCCTCACCATCCTCACCATCCACACCATCCTCACCATCCTCACCATCCTCATCATCCTCACCATCCTCACCATCCTCATCATCCACACCATCCTCATCATCCACACCATCCACATCATCCTCACCATCCTCACCATCCTCACCATCCTCACCTTCCTCACCATCCTCACCTTCCTCATCAACCTCACCATCCTCACCATCCTCACCATCCTCACCATCGTCACCATCCTCACCATCCTCACCATCCTCACCATCCTCATCATCCTCACCATCCTCACCATCCTCACCATCCTCATCATCCACACCATCCACATCATCCTCACCATCCTCACCATCCTCACCATCCTCACCTTCCTCACCATCCTCACCTTCCTCATCAACCTCACCATCCTCACCATCCTCACCATCCTCACCATCGTCACCATCCTCACCATCCTCACCATCCTCACCATCCTCATCATCCTCACCATCCTCACCATCCTCACCATCCACACCATCCTCACCATCCTCACCATCCTCATCATCCTCACCATCCTCACCATCCTCATCATCCTCACCATCCTCACCATCCTCACCATCCACACCATCCTCACCATCCTCACCATCCTCATCATCCTCACCATCCTCACCATCCTCATCATCCACACCATCCTCACCATCCTCACCATCCTCATCATCCACACCATCCTCACCATCCTCACCATCCTCATCATCCTCACCATCCTCACCATCCTCACCATCCTCACCATCCTCACCTTCCTCATCAACCTCACCATCTTCACCATCCTCACCATCCTCACCATCCTCACCATCCTCACCATCTTCACCATCCTCACCATCCTCACCATCCTCATCATCCTCACCATCCTCACCATCCTCACCATCCTCACCTTCCTCATCAACCTCACCATCCTCACCATCCTCACCATCCTCACCATCCTCACCATCATCACCATCCTCACCATCCTCACCATCTTCACCATCCTCACCATCCTCATCATCCTCACCATCCTCACCATCCTCACCATCCTCACCATCCTCACCATCCTCACCATCCTCATCATCCTCACCATCCTCACCATCCTCACCATCCTCATCATCCTCACCATCCTCATCATCCTCACCATCCTCATCATCCTCACCATCCTCACCATCCTCACCATCCTCATCATCCTCACCATCCTCACCATCCTCACCATCCTCATCATCCTCACCATCCTCATCATCCTCACCATCCTCACCATCCTCACCAACCTCACCATCCTCACCATCCTCACCATCCTCATCATCCTCACCATCCTCACCATCCTCATCAACCTCACAATCCTCACCATCCTCACCATCCTCACCATCCTCACCATCCTCATCATTCTCACCATCCTCACCATCCTCATCAACCTCACCATCCTCACCATCCTCACCATCCTCACCATCCTCACCATCCACCCCATCCTCACCATCCTCACCATCCTCACCATCCTCATCATCCTCACCATCCTCAACATCCTCACCATCCTCACCTTCCTCATCTTCCTCACCATCCTCACCATCCTCACCATCCTCACCATCCTCATCAACATCACCATCCTCATCATCCTCACCATCCTCACCATCCTCACCATCCTCACCTTCCTCATCAACATCACCATCCTCACCATCCTCACCATCCTCACCATCCTCACCATCCTCACCATCCTCTCCATCCACATCATCCTCACCATCCTCACCATCCTCACCATCCTCACCATCCTCACCAACCTCATCAACCACACCATCCTCACCATCCTCACCATCCTCACCATCCTCACCATCCTCATCATCCTCACCATCCTCACCATCCTCACCATCCTCATCGTCCTCACCATCCTCACCAACCTCACCATCCTCACCATCCTCACCATCCTCACCATCCTCATCATCCTCACCATCCTCACCATCCTCACCATCCTCATCATCCTCATCATCCTCACCATCCTCACCATCCTCACCATCCTCATCATCCTCACCATCCTCACCAACCTCACCAACCTCACCATCCTCACCATCCTCACCATCCTCACCATCCTCATCATCCTCACCATCCTCACCATCCTCACAATCCTCACCATCCTCACCATCCTCACCATCCTCACCATCCTCATCATTCTCACCATCCTCACCATCCTCATCAACCTCACCATCCTCACCATCCTCACCATCCTCACCATCCTCACCATCCTCACCATCCACCCCATCCTCACCATCCTCACCATCCTCACCATCCTCATCATCCTCACCATCCTCACCATCCTCACCATCCTCACCATCCTCATCATCCTCACCATCCTCACCATCCTCACCATCCTCACCATCCTCACCATCCTCATCATCCTCACCATCCTCACCATCCTCACCATCCTCATCATCCTCACCATCCTCACCAACCTCACCAACCTCACCATCCTCACCATCCTCACCATCCTCACCATCCTCACCATCCTCACCATCCTCATCAACCTCACAATCCTCACCATCCTCACCATCCTCACCATCCTCACCATCCTCATCATTCTCACCATCCTCACCATCCTCATCAACCTCACCATCCTCACCATCCTCACCATCCTCACCATCCACCCCATCCTCACCATCCTCACCATCCTCACCATCCTCATCATCCTCATCATCCTCACCATCCTCACCATCCTCACCATCCTCACCATCCTCACCATCCTCACCTTCCTCATCTTCCTCACCATCCTCACCATCCTCACCATCCTCACCATCCTCATCAACATCACCATCCTCATCATCCTCACCATCCTCACCATCCTCACCTTCCTCATCAACATCACCATCCTCATCATCCTCACCATCCTCACCATCCTCTCCATCCACATCATCCTCACCATCCTCACCATCCTCTCCATCCACATCATCCTCACCATCCTCACCATCCTCACCATCCTCACCATCCTCACCAACCTCATCAACCACACCATCCTCACCATCCTCACAATCCTCACCATCCTCATCATCCTCACCATCCTCATCATCCTCACCATCCTCACCATCCTCTCCATCCACATCATCCTCACCATCCTCACCATCCTCACCATCCTCATCAACCTCACCATCCTCACCATCCTCCCCATCCTCACCATCCTCATCAACCTCACCATCCTCACCATCCTCATCATCCTCACCATCCTCACCATCCTCACCATCCTCACCATCCTCATCAACCTCACCATCCTCACCATCCTCACCATCCTCACCATCCTCACCATCCTCACCATCTTCACCATCCTCACCATCTTCACCATCCTCATCATCCTCACCATCCTCACCATCCTCACCATCCTCACCATCCTCATCATCCTCACCATCCTCACCATCCTCACCATCCTCATCAACCTCACCATCCTCACCATCCTCACCATCCTCACCATCCTCACCAACCTCACCATCCTCACCATCCTCACCATCCTCATCATCCTCACCATCCTCACCATCCTCACCATCCTCACCATCCTCATCAACCTCACCATCCTCACCATCCTCACCATCCTCATCATCCACACCATCCTCACCATCCTCACCATCCTCATCATCCTCACCATCCTCACCATCCTCACCATCCTCACCATCCTCATCAACCTCATCAACCTCATCAACATCACCATCCTCATCAACCTCACCATCCTCACCATCCTCACCATCCTCACCATCCTCATCAACCTCACCATCCTCACCTTCCTCATCTTCCTCACCATCCTCACCATCCTCACCATCCTCACCATCCTCACCTTCCTCATCTTCCTCACCATCCTCACCATCCTCACCATCCTCATCATCCACACCATCCACATCATCCTCACCATCCTCACCATCCTCACCATCCTCACCTTCCTCACCATCCTCACCATCCTCACCATCCTCACCATCCTCACCTTCCTCATCAACCTCACCATCCTCACCATCCTCACCATCCTCATCAACATCACCATCCTCATCAACCTCATCAACCTCACCATCCTCACCATCCTCACCATCCTCACCATCCTCACCATCCTCACCTTCCTCATCTTCCTCACCATCCTCACCATCCTCACCATCCTCACCATCCTCATCATCCACACCATCCACATCATCCTCACCATCCTCACCATCCTCACCATCCTCACCTTCCTCACCATCCTCACCTTCCTCATCAACCTCACCGTCCTCACCATCCTCACCATCCTCACCATCCTCACCATCGTCACCATCCTCACCATCCTCACCATCCTCACCATCCTCATCATCCTCACCATCCTCACCATCCTCACCATCCACACCATCCTCACCATCCTCACCATCCTCATCATCCTCACCATCCTCACCATCCTCATCATCCTCACCACCCTCACCATCCTCACCATCCACACCATCCTCACCATCCTCACCATCCTCATCATCCTCACCATCCTCACCATCCTCATCATCCACACCATCCTCACCATCCTCACCCACCATCCCATCATCCACACCATCCTCACCATCCTCACCATCCTCACATCCTCACATCCTCACCATCCTCACCATCCTCACCACACCTCACCTTCCTCATCAACCTCACCATCTTCACCATCCTCACCATCCTCACCATCCTCACCATCCTCACCATCTTCACCATCCTCACCATCCTCACCATCCTCATCATCCTCACCATCCTCACCATCCTCACCATCCTCACCTTCCTCATCAACCTCACCATCCTCCACCATCCTCACCATCCTCACCATCCTCACCATCATCACCATCCTCACCATCCTCACCATCTTCACCATCCTCACCATCCTCATCATCCTCACCATCCTCACCATCCTCACCATCCTCACCATCCTCACCATCCTCATCATCCTCATCATCCTCACCATCCTCACCATCCTCATCATCCTCACCATCCTCACCAACCTCACCATCCTCACCATCCTCACCATCCTCACCATCCTCATCATCCTCACCATCCTCACCATCCTCATCAACCTCACAATCCTCACCATCCTCACCATCCTCACCATCCTCACCATCCTCATCATTCTCACCATCCTCACCATCCTCATCAACCTCACCATCCTCACCATCCTCACCATCCTCACCATCCTCACCATCCACCCCATCCTCACCATCCTCACCATCCTCACCATCCTCATCATCCTCACCATCCTCACCATCCTCACCATCCTCACCATCATCACCTTCCTCATCTTCCTCACCATCCTCACCATCCTCACCATCCTCACCATCCTCACCATCCTCATCAACATCACGATCCTCACCATCCTCACCATCCTCACCATCCTCAACCTTCCTCATCAACATCACCATCCTCACCATCCTCACCATCCTCACCATCCTCACCATCCTCTCCATCCACATCATCCTCACCATCCTCACCATCCTCACCATCCTCACCAACCTCATCAACCACACCATCCTCACCATCCTCACCATCCTCACCATCCTCATCATCCTCATCATCCTCACCATCCTCACCATCCTCACCATCCTCATCATCCTCACCATCCTCACCAACCTCACCATCCTCACCATCCTCACCATCCTCACCATCCTCACCATCCTCACCATCCTCATCATCGTCACCATCCTCACCATCCTCACCATCCTCATCATCCTCACCATCCTCACCAACCTCACCATCCTCACCATCCTCACCATCCTCACCATCCTCATCATCCTCACCATCCTCACCATCCTCATCAACCTCACAATCCTCACCATCCTCACCATCCTCACCATCCTCACCATCCTCATCATTCTCACCATCCTCACCATCCTCATCAACCTCACCATCCTCACCATCCTCACCATCCTCACCATCCTCACCATCCACCCCATCCTCCACATCCTCACCATCCTCACCATCCTCATCATCCTCACCATCCTCACCATCCTCACCATCCTCACCATCCTCACCTTCCTCATCTTCCTCACCATCCTCACCATCCTCACCATCCTCATCAACATCACCATCCCTCATCATCCTCACCATCCTCACCATCCTCACCATCCTCACCGTCCTCATCAACATCACCATCCTCACCATCCTCACCATCCTCACCATCCTCACCATCCTCTCCATCCACATCATCCTCACCATCCTCACCATCCTCACCATCCTCACCATCCTCACCAACCTCATCAACCACACCATCCTCACCATCCTCACCATCCTCACCATCCTCATCATCCTCACCATCCTCATCATCCTCACCATCCTCACCATCCTCTCCATCCACATCATTCTCACCATCCTCACCATCCTCACCATCCTCATCAACCTCACCATCCTCACCATCCTCACCATCCTCACCATCCTCATCATCCTCACCATCCTCACCAACCTCACCATCCTCACCATCCTCACCAACCTCATCAACCTCACCATCCTCACCATCCTCACCATCCTCATCATCCTCACCATCCTCACCAACCTCACCATCCTCACCATCCTCACCATCCTCACCATCCTCACCATCCTCATCATCCTCACCATCCTCACCATCCTCACCATCCTCACCATCGTCACCATCCTCATCAACCTCACCATCCTCACCATCCTCACCATCCTCACCATCCTCATCATTCTCACCATCCTCACCATCCTCACCATCCTCACCATCCGCACCATCCTCACCATCCTCACCATCCTCACCATCCGCACCATCCTCACCATCCTCATCAACCTCACCATCCTCACCATCCTCACCATCCTCACCATCCTCATCATCCTCATCATTCTCACCATCCTCACCATCCTCACCATCCTCACCATCCGCACCATCCTCACCATCCTCACCATCCTCATCAACCTCACCATCCTCATCATCCTCACCATCCTCACCATCCTCACCATCCTCACCAACCTCATCAACCACACCATCCTCACCATCCTCACCATCCTCACCATCCTCATCATCCTCACCATCCTCACCATCCTCATCAACCACACCATCCTCACCATCCTCACCATCCTCACCATCCTCACCATCCTCATCATCCGCACCATCCTCACCATCCTCACCATCCTCACCATCCTCATCATCAGCACCATCCTCACCATCCTCACCATCCTCACCATCCTCACCATCCTCATCAACCTCACCATCCTCACCATCCTCACCATCCTCACCATCCTCATCATCCTCACCATCCGCACCATCCTCACCACCCTCACCATCCTCATCAACCTCACCATACTCACCATCCTCACCATCCTCACCATCCTCACCATCCTCACCATCCTCATCAACCTCACCATCCTCACCATCCTCACCATCCTCATCATTCTCACCATCCTCACCATCCTCACCATCCTCACCATCCTCACCATCGTCACCATCCTCACCATCCTCATCAACCTCACCATCCTCACCATCCTCACCATCCTCACAATCCTCACCATCCTCACCATCCTCACCATCCTCACCATCCTCACCATCCTCACCAACCTCATCAACCACACCATCCTCACCATCCTCACCATCCTCACCATCCTCACCTTCCTCACCATCCTCACCATCCTCACCATCCTCATCATCCTCACCATCCTCACCATCCTCACCATCCTCATCATCCTCACCATCCTCATCATCCTCACCATTCTCACCAACCTCACCATCCTCACCATCCACACCATCCTCATCATCCTCACCATCCTCACCAACCTCACCATCCTCACCATCCTCATCATCCTCACCATCCTCACCATCCTCACCATCCACACCATCCTCATCATCCTCACCATCCTCACCATCCTCACCATCCTCACCATCCTCATCATCCTCACCATCCTCACCATCCTCACCATCCTCATCAACCTCACCATCCTCACCATCCTCACCATCCTCACCATCCTCACCATACTCATCAACCACACCATCCTCACCATCCTCACCATCCACACCATCCACACCATCCTCACCATCCTCATCATCCTCATCATCCTCATCATCCTCACTATCCTCACCATCCTCACCATCCTCATCAACATCACCATCCTCATCAACCTCACCATCCTCACCATCCTCACCATCCTCATCATCCTCATCATCCTCACCATCCTCACCATCCTCACAATCCTCACCATCCTCATGAACCTCACCATCCTCACCATCCTCACCATCCTCACCAACCTCATCAACCACACCATCCTCACCATCCTCACCATCCTGACCATCCTCACCAACCTCATGAACCACACCAACCTCACCATCCTCACCATCCTCACCATCCTCATCATCCTCACCATCCTCACCATCCTCACCATCCTCACCAACCTCATGAACCACACCATCCTCACCATCCTCACCATCCTCACCATCCTCATCATCCTCACCATCCTCACCATCCTCACCATCCTCACCATCCTGACCATCCTCACCAACCTCATGAACCACACCATCCTCACCATCCTCACCATCCTCACCATCCTCACCATCCTCACCATCCTCATCAACCTCACCATCCTCACCATCCTCACCATCCTCACCATCCTCATCATCCTCACCATCCTCACCATCCTCACCATCCTCACCATCCTCACCATCCTCATCAACCTCACCATCCTCACCATCCTCACCATCCTCATCAACCTCACCATCCTCACCATCCTCACCATCCTCACCACCCTCACCATCCTCACCATCCTCATCATCCTCACCATCCTCACCATCCTCACCATCCTCACCATCCTCATCAACCTCACCATCCTCACCATCCTCACCACCCTCACCATCCTCACCATCCTCACCATCCTCACCATCCGCACCATCCTCACCATCCTCACCATCCTCATCAACCTCACCATCCTCACCATCCTCACCATCCTCACCATCCTCATCCTCATCATCCTCACCATCCTCACCATCCTCACCATACTCACCATCCTCACCACCCTCACCATCCTCACCATCCTCATCATCCTCACCATCCTCACCATCCTCACCATCCTCACCATCCTCATCAACCTCACCATCCTCACCATCCTCACCATCCTCACCATCCTCATCATCCTCACCATCCTCACCATCCGCACCATCCTCACCATCCTCACCATCCTCATCAACCTCACCATCCTCACCATCCTCACCATCCTCATCAACCTCACCATCCTCATCAACCACAACATCCTCACCATCCTCACCATCCTCATCATCCTCACCATCCTCACCAACCTCACCATCCTCACCATCCTCATCAACCTCACCATCCTCACCATCCTCACCATCCTCATCAACCTCACCATCCTCATCAACCTCACCATCCTCATCAACCTCACCATCCTCACCATCCTCACCATCCTCATCAACCTCACCATCCTCATCATCCTCACCATCCTCACCATCCTCACCATCCTCACCATCCACATCATCCACACCATCCTCACCATCCTCATCATCCTCACCATCCTCACCATCCTCACCATCCTCACCATCCTCACCATCCACATCATCCTCATCATCCTCACCATCCTCACCATCCTCACCATCCTCACCATCCTCATCATCCTCACCATCCTCACCATCCTCACCATCCTCACCATCCTCATCAACCTCACCATCCTCACCATCCTCACCATCCTCACCATCCTCATCAACCTCACCATCCTCATCAACCTCACCATCCTCACCATCCTCACCATCCTCACCATCCTCATCAACCTCACCATCCTCATCAACCTCACCATCCTCACCATCCTCACCATCCTCACCATCCTCACCATCCTCACCATCCTCACAATCCACATCATCCTCACCATCCTCACCATCCTCACCATCCTCACCATCCTCATCAACCTCACCATCCTCACCATCCTCACCATCCTCACCAACCTCACCATCCTCACAATCCACATCATCCTCACCATCCTCACCATCCTCACCATCCTCACCATCCTCACCATCCTCATCAACCTCACCATCCTCACCATCCTCACCATCCTCACCATCCTCATCATCCTCACCATCCTCACCATCCGCACCATCCTCACCATCCTCACCATCCTCATCAACCTCACCATCCTCACCATCCTCACCATCCTCATCAACCTCACCATCCTCATCAACCACAACATCCTCACCATCCTCACCATCCTCATCATCCTCACCATCCTCACCAACCTCACCATCCTCACCATCCTCATCAACCTCACCATCCTCACCATCCTCACCATCCTCATCAACCTCACCATCCTCATCAACCTCACCATCCTCATCAACCTCACCATCCTCACCATCCTCACCATCCTCATCAACCTCACCATCCTCATCATCCTCACCATCCTCACCATCCTCACCATCCTCACCATCCACATCATCCTCACCATCCTCACCATCCTCATCATCCTCACCATCCTCACCATCCTCACCATCCTCACCATCCTCACCATCCACATCATCCTCATCATCCTCACCATCCTCACCATCCTCACCATCCTCACCATCCTCATCATCCTCACCATCCTCACCATCCTCACCATCCTCACCATCCTCATCAACCTCACCATCCTCACCATCCTCACCATCCTCACCATCCTCATCAACCTCACCATCCTCATCAACCTCACCATCCTCACCATCCTCACCATCCTCACCATCCTCATCAACCTCACCATCCTCATCAACCTCACCATCCTCACCATCCTCACCATCCTCACCATCCTCACCATCCTCACAATCCACATCATCCTCACCATCCTCACCATCCTCACCATCCTCACCATCCTCATCAACCTCACCATCCTCACCATCCTCACCATCCTCACCAACCTCACCATCCTCACAATCCACATCATCCTCACCATCCTCACCATCCTCACCATCCTCATCAACCTCACCATCCTCACCATCCTCACCATCCTCATCAACCTCACCATCCTCACCATCCTCTCCATCCTCACCATCCTCACCATCCTCATCCTCCACACCATCCTCACCATCCACACCATCCTCACCATCGACACCATCCTCACCATCCTCACCATCCTCACCATCCTCACCATCCTCATCATCCTCACCATCCTCACCATCCACACCATCCTCACCATCGTCACCATCCTCACCATCCTCACCATCCTCACCATCCTCACCATCCACATCATCCTCACCATCCTCACCATCCTCACCATCTTCACGATCCTCACCATCCTCACCATCCACATCATCCTCACCATCCTCTCCATCCTCACCATCCTCACCATCCTCATCCTCCACACCATCCTCACCATCCACACCATCCTCACCATCGACACCATCCTCACCATCCTCACCATCCTCACCATCCTCACCATCCTCATCATCCTCACCATCCTCACCATCCACACCATCCTCACCATCGTCACCATCCTCATCATCCTCACCATCCTCACCATCCTCACCATCCTCACCATCCACATCATCCTCACCATCCTCACCATCCTCACCATTTCACCATCCTCACCATCCTCACCATCCACATCATCCTCACCATCCTCACCATCCTCATCATCCTCACCATCCTCACCATCCTCACCATCCTCACCATCCACATCATCCTTACCATCCTCACCATCCTCATCATCCTCACCATCCTCACGATCCTCACCATCGTCACCATCCTCATCATCCTCACCATCCTCACCATCCTCATCATCCTCACCATCCTCACCATCCTCACCATCCTCACCATCCACATCATCCTCACCATCCTCACCATCCACATCATCCTCACCATCCTCACCATCCTCACCATCCTCACCATCCTCATCATCCTCACCTTCCTCACCATCCTCACCATCCTCACCATCCTCATTCCCCTCACCATCCTCACCATCCTCACCATCCTCATCATCCTCACCATCCTCACCATCCTCACCATCCTCACCTTCCTCATCAACATCACCATCCTCACCATCCTCACCATCCTCACCATCCTCACCATCGTCAACAACCTCACCATCCTCACCATCCTCACCATCCTCACCATCCTCATCATCCTCACCATCCTCATCATCCTCACCATCCTCACCATCCTCACCATCCTCACCATCCTCACCATCCTCATCATCCTCACCATCCTCATCAACCTCACCATCCTCACCATCCTCACCATCCTCACCATCCTCACCATCCACATCAACCTCACCATCCTCACCATCCTCACCATCCTCATCATCCTCATCATCCTCACCATCCTCACCATCCTCACCATCCTCACCATCCTCATCAACCTCACCATCCTCACCATCCTCATCATCCTCTCCATCCTCACCATCCTCACCATCCTCACCATCCTCATCAACCTCACCATCCTCACCATCCTCACCATCCTCACCATCCTCATCATCCTCATCATCCACATCATCCTCACCATCCTCATCAACCTCACCATCCTCACCATCCTCACCAACCTCACCATCCTCATCATCCTCTCCATCCTCACCATCCTCACCATCCTCACCATCCTCACCATCCTCATCAACCTCACCATCCTCACCATCCTCACCATCCTCACCATCCTCATCAACCTCACCATCCTCACCATCCTCACCATCCTCACCATCCTCACCATCCTCATCATCCTCATCATCCACACCATCCTCATCATCCTCACCATCCTCACCATCCTCACCATCCTCACCATCCTCATCAACCTCACCATCCTCACCATCCACACCATCCTCACCATCCTCACCATCCTCACCATCCTCACCATCCACACCATCCTCACCATCCTCACCATCCTCACCATCCTCACCATCCACACCATCCTCACCATCCTCACCATCCTCACCATCCACACCATCCTCACCATCCTCACCATCCACACCATCCTCACCATCCTCACCATCCTCACCATCCTCACCATCCTCACCATCCACACCATCCTCACCATCCTCACCATCCTCATCATCCTCACCATCCTCATCAACATCACCATCCTCACCATCCTCACCATCCTCACCATCCTCACCATCCTCATCATCCACACCATCCTCATCAACATCACCATCCTCATCATCCTCACCATCCTCACCATCCTCACCATCCTCACCATCCTCATCATCCTCATCATCCTCACCATCCTCACCATCCTCACCATCCTCACCATCCTCATCATCCACACCATCCTCATCAACATCACCATCCTCATCATCCTCACCATCCTCACCATCCTCACCATCCTCACCATCCTCACCATCCTCACCATCCTCACCATCTTCATCATCCTCACCATCCTCACCAACCTCATCAACCTCATCAACCACACCATCCTCACCATCCTCACCATCCTCACCAACCTCATCAACCACACCATCCTCACCATCCTCACCATCCTCACCATCCTCATCATCCTCACCATCCTCACCATCCTCACCATCCTCACCATCCTCACTATCCTCTCCATCCACATCATCCTCACCATCCTCACCATCCTCATCATCCTCATCATCCTCACCATCCTCACCATCCTCACCATCCTCACCATCCACCCCATCCTCACCATCCTCACCATCCTCATCAACATCACCATCCTCACCATCCTCACCATCCTCACCATCCTCACCATCCACCCCATCCTCACCATCCTCACCATCCTCATCATCCTCACCATCCTCACCATCCTCATCATCCTCTCCATCCTCACCATCCTCACCATCCTCACCATCCTCATCAACCTCACCATCCTCACCATCCTCACCATCCTCACCATCCTCATCAACCTCACCATCCTCACCATCCTCACCATCCTCACCATCCTCACCATCCACACCATCCTCACCATCCTCATCATCCTCACCAACCTCACCATCCTCACCATCCTCACCATCCACACCATCCTCACCATCCTCACCATCCTCACCAACCTCACCAACCTCATCATCCTCACCATCCTCACCATCCTCACCATCCTCACCATCCTCATCATCCTCACCATCCTCATCATCCTCACCATCCTCACCATCCTCACCATCCTCACCATCCTCACCATCCTCACCAACCTCACCATCCTCACCATCCTCACCATCCTCATCATCCTCACCATCCTCATCAGCCACACCATCCTCATAATGCACTCCATCCTCATCAACCTCACCACCCTCATCAACCACACCTTCCTCATCATCCTCACCATCCTCACCGTCCTCACCATCCTCGCCATCCTCACCATCCTCACCATCCTCACCATCCTCACCATCCTCATCAACCTCACCATCCTCACCATCCTCATCAACCTCACCATCCTCATCAACCTCACCATCCTCACCATCCTCACCATCCTCACCATCCTCACCATCCACACCATCCTCACCATCCTCACCATCCTCACCAACCTCCCCAACCTCATCATCCTCACCATCCTCACCATCCTCACCATCCTCACCATCCTCATCATCCTCACCATCCTCATCATCCTCACCAACCTCACCATCCTCACCATCCTCATCATCCTCACCATCCTCACCATCCTCACCAACCTCACCATCCTCACCATCCTCACCATCCTCATCATCCTCACCATCCTCATCAGCCACACCATCCTCATAATGCACTCCATCCTCATCAACCTCACCACCCTCATCAACCACACCTTCCTCATCATCCTCACCATCCTCACCTTCCTCACCATCCTCGCCATCCTCGCCATCCTCACCATCCTCACCATCCTCACCATCCTCATCAAACTCACCATCCTCATCAACCTCACCATCCTCATCATCCTCACCATCCTCACCATCCTCACCATCCTCATCAACCTCACCATCCTCACCATCCTCATCATCCTCACCATCCTCACCATCCTCACCATCCTCACCATCCTCATCAACCTCACCATCCTCATCAACCTCACCATCCTCACCATCCTCGCCATCCTCGCCATCCTCACCATCCTCACCATCCTCACCATCCTCATCAATCTCACCATCCTCACCATCCTCACCATCCTCATCACTCTCACCATCCTCACCATCCTCACCATCCTCATCAACCTCACCATACTCACCATCCTCATCACTCTCACCATCCTCACCATCCTCATCATCCTCACCATCCTCACCATCCTCATCACTCTCACCATCCTCACCATCCACATCATCCTCATCATCCTCACCATCCTCACCATCCTCATCACTCTCACCATCCTCACCATCCTCATCATCCTCACCATCCTCACCATCCTCATCACTCTCACCATCCTCACCATCCTCACCATCCTCACCATCCTCATCATCCTCACCATCCTCACCATCCTCATCACTCTCACCATCCTCACCATCCTCATCATCCTCACCATCCTCACCATCCTCATCACTCTCACCATCCTCACCATCCTCATCAACCTCACCATCCTCACCATCCTCACCATCCTTACCATCCTCACCATCCTCACCATCCTCATCAACCTCACCATCCTCACCATCCTCACCATCCTCACCATCCTCATCATCCTCACCATCCTCACCATCCTCGTCAACCTCACCATCTTCATCATCCTCACCATCCTCATCATCCTCACCATCCTCATCATCCTCACCATCCTCACCATCCTCGTCAACCTCACCATCTTCATCATCCTCACCATCCTCATCATCCTCACCATCCTCATCATCCTCACCATCCTCACCATCCTCACCATCCTCATCATCCTCACCATCCTCACCATCCTCACCATCCTCACCATCCTCATCATCCTCACCATCCTCACCATCCTCACCATCCTCATCAACCTCACCATCCTCATCATCCTCACCATCCTCACCATCCTCACCATCCTCACCATCCTCACCATCCTCACCATCTTCATCATCCTCACCATCCTCATCATCCTCATCATCCTCATCATCCTCACCATCCTCACCATCCTCACCATCCTCGTCAACCTCACCATCTTCATCATCCTCACCATCCTCACCATCCTCACCATCCTCACCATCCACATCATCCTCACCATCCTCATCATCCTCACCATCCTCACCATCCTCACCATCCACATCATCCTCACCATCCTCATCATCCTCACCATCCTCACCATCCTCACCATCCTCACCATCCTCGTCAACCTCACCATCTTCATCATCCTCACCATCCTCACCATCCTCACCATCCTCACCATCCACATCATCCTCACCATCCTCACCATCCTCACCATCCTCACCATCCTCACCATCCTCGTCAACCTCACCATCTTCATCATCCTCACCATCCTCATCAACCTCACCATCCTCACCATCCACATCATCCTCATCACTCTCACCATCCTCACCATCCTCACCATCCTCACCATCCTCATCAACCTCACCATCCTCACCATCCTCACCATCCTCACCATCCTCATCAACCTCACCATCCTCACCATCCTCACCATCCTCATCATCCTCACCATCCTCACCATCCTCACCATCCTCACCATCCTCATCAACCTCACCATCCTCACCATCCTCACCATCCTCACCATCCTCACCATCCTCATCAACCTCACCATCCTCACCATCCTCACCATCCACACCATCCTCACCATCCTCACCATCCTCACCATCCTCATCATCCTCACCATCCTCATCAACATCACCATCCTCACCATCCTCACCATCCTCACCATCCTCACCATCCTCATCATCCACACCATCCTCATCAACATCACCATCCTCATCATCCTCACCATCCTCACCATCCTCACCATCCTCACCATCCTCATCATCCTCACCATCCTCACCAACCTCACCATCCTCACCATCCTCACCATCCTCACCATCTTCATCATCCTCACCATCCTCACCAACCTCATCAACCTCATCAACCACACCATCCTCACCATCCTCACCATCCTCACCAACCTCATCAACCGCACCATCCTCACCATCCTCACCATCCTCACCATCCTCATCATCCTCACCATCCTCACCATCCTCACCATCCTCACCATCCTCTCCATCCACATCATCCTCACCATCCTCACCATCCTCATCATCCTCACCATCCTCACCATCCTCACCATCCTCACCATCCACCCCATCCTCACCATCCTCACCATCCTCACCATCCTCACCATCCTCATCAACATCACCATCCTCACCATCCTCACCATCCTCACCATCCACCCCATCCTCACCATCCTCACCATCCTCATCATCCTCACCATCCTCACCATCCTCATCATCCTCTCCATCCTCACCATCCTTACCATCCTCACCATCCTCATCAACCTCACCATCCTCACCATCCTCACCATCCTCACCATCCTCACCATCCTCATCAACCTCACCATCCTCACCATCCTCACCATCCTCACCATCCTCATCATCCTCACCAACCTCACCATCCTCACCATCCTCACCATCCTCACCATCCACACCATCCTCACCATCCTCACCATCCTCACCAACCTCCCCAACCTCATCATCCTCACCATCCTCACCATCCTCACCATCCTCACCATCCTCATCATCCTCACCATCCTCATCATCCTCACCAACCTCACCATTCTCACCATCCTCATCATCCTCACCATCCTCACCATCCTCACCATCCTCATCATCCTCACCATCCTCATCAGCCACACCATCCTCATAATGCACTCCATCCTCATCAACCTCACCACCCTCATCAACCACACCTTCCTCATCATCCTCACCATCCTCACCTTCCTCACCATCCTCGCCATCCTCACCATCCTCACCATCCTCACCATCCTCATCAACCTCACCATCCTCACCATCCTCACCATCCTCACCATCCTCACCATCCTCATCAACCTCACCATCCTCATCAACCTCACCATCCTCATCATCCTCACCATCCTCACCATCCTCACCATCCTCATCAACCTCACCATCCTCACCATCCTCACCATCCTCACCATCCTCACCATCCTCATCAACCTCACCATCCTCATCAACCTCACCATCCTCACCATCCTCACCATCCTCGCCATCCTCGCCATCCTCACCATCCTCACCATCCTCACCATCCTCATCAACCTCACCATCCTCACCATCCTCACCATCCTCATCACTCTCACCATCCTCACCATCCTCACCATCCTCATCAACCTCACCATACTCACCATCCTCGCCATCCTCGCCATCCTCACCATCCTCACCATCCTCACCATCCTCATCATCCTCACCATCCTCACCATCCTCATCACTCTCACCATCCTCACCATCCTCATCATCCTCACCATCCTCACCATCCTCATCACTCTCACCATCCTCACCATCCTCATCAACCTCACCATCCTCACCATCCTCACCATCCTTACCATCCTCACCATCCTCACCATCCTCATCAACCTCACCATCGTCACCATCCTCACCATCCTCATCATCCTCACCATCCTCACCATCCTCGTCAACCTCACCATCTTCATCATCCTCACCATCCTCACCATCCTCACCATCCTCACCATCCTCACCATCCTCATCATCCTCACCATCCTCACCATCCTCACCATCCTCACCATCCTCATCATCCTCACCATCCTCACCATCCTCACCATCCTCACCATCCTCATCAACCTCACCATCCTCATCATCCTCACCATCCTCACCATCCTCACCATCCTCACCATCCTCACCATCTTCATCATCCTCACCATCCTCATCATCCTCACCATCCTCATCATCCTCACCATCTTCATCATCCTCACCATCCTCACCATCCTCACCATCCACCCCATCCTCACCATCCTCACCATCCTCATCATCCTCACCATCCTCACCATCCTCATCATCCTCTCCATCCTCACCATCCTCACCATCCTCACCATCCTCATCAACCTCACCATCCTCACCATCCTCACCATCCTCACCATCCTCATCAACCTCACCATCCTCACCATCCTCACCATCCTCACCATCCTCACCATCCACACCATCCTCACCATCCTCATCATCCTCACCAACCTCACCATCCTCACCATCCTCACCATCCTCACCATCCACACCATCCTCACCATCCTCACCATCCTCACCAACCTCACCAACCTCATCATCCTCACCATCCTCACCATCCTCACCATCCTCACCATCCTCATCATCCTCACCATCCTCATCATCCTCACCAACCTCACCATCCTCACCATCCTCATCATCCTCACCATCCTCACCATCCTCACCATCCTCACCAACCTCACCATCCTCACCATCCTCACCATCCTCATCATCCTCACCATCCTCATCAGCCACACCATCCTCATAATGCACTCCATCCTCATCTACCTCACCACCCTCATCAACCACACCTTCCTCATCATCCTCACCATCCTCACCTTCCTCACCATCCTCGCCATCCTCACCATCCTCACCATCCTCACCATCCTCACCATCCTCATCAACCTCACCATCCTCACCATCCTCATCAACCTCACCATCCTCATCAACCTCACCATCCTCACCATCCTCACCATCCTCACCATCCTCACCATCCACACCATCCTCACCATCCTCACCATCCTCACCAACCTCCCCAACCTCATCATCCTCACCATCCTCACCATCCTCACCATCCTCACCATCCTCATCATCCTCACCATCCTCATCATCCTCACCAACCTCACCATCCTCACCATCCTCATCATCCTCACCATCCTCACCATCCTCACCAACCTCACCATCCTCACCATCCTCACCATCCTCATCATCCTCACCATCCTCATCAGCCACACCATCCTCATAATGCACTCCATCCTCATCAACCTCACCACCCTCATCAACCACACCTTCCTCATCATCCTCACCATCCTCACCTTCCTCACCATCCTCGCCATCCTCGCCATCCTCACCATCCTCACCATCCTCACCATCCTCACCATCCTCATCAACCTCACCATCCTCATCAACCTCATCATCCTCATCATCCTCACCATCCTCACCATCCTCACCATCCTCATCAACCTCACCATCCTCACCATCCTCATCATCCTCACCATCCTCACCATCCTCACCATCCTCACCATCCTCATCAACCTCACCATCCTCATCAACCTCACCATCCTCACCATCCTCGCCATCCTCGCCATCCTCACCATCCTCACCATCCTCATCAACCTCACCATCCTCACCATCCTCACCATCCTCATCACTCTCACCATCCTCACCATCCTCACCATCCTCATCAACCTCACCATACTCACCATCCTCGCCATCCTCACCATCCTCACCATCCTCACCATCCTCATCATCCTCACCATCCTCACCATCCTCATCAACCTCACCATCCTCACCATCCTCACCATCCTCACCATCCTCATCATCCTCACCATCCTCACCATCCTCGTCAACCTCACCATCTTCATCATCCTCACCATCCTCATCATCCTCACCATCCTCACCATCCTCACCATCCGCACCATCCTCGTCAACCTCACCATCCTCACCATCCTCACCATCCTCACCATCCTCACCATCCACATCATCCTCACCATCCTCATCATCCTCACCATCCTCACCATCCTCACCATCCACATCATCCTCACCATCCTCATCATCCTCACCATCCTCACCATCCTCACCATCCTCGTCAACCTCACCATCTTCATCATCCTCACCATCCTCACCATCCTCACCATCCTCACCATCCTCACCATCCACATCATCCTCACCATCCTCACCATCCTCACCATCCTCACCATCCACATCATCCTCACCATCCTCACCATCCTCACCATCCTCATCAACCTCACCATCCTCACCATCCACATCATCCTCATCATCCTCAACATCCTCACCATCCTCACCATCCTCACCATCCTCACCATCCTCGTCAACCTCACCATCTTCATCATCCTCACCATCCTCATCAACCTCACCATCCTCACCATCCACATCATCCTCATCACTCTCACCATCCTCACCATCCTCACCATCCTCACCATCCTCACCATCCTCATCAACCTCACCATCCTCACCATCCTCACCATCCTCACCATCCTCATCAACCTCACCATCCTCACCATCCTCACCATCCTCATCATCCTCACCATCCTCACCATCCTCACCATCCTCACCATCCTCATCAACCTCACCATCCTCACCATCCTCACCATCCTCACCATCCTCACCATCCTCATCAACCTCACCATCCTCACCATCCTCACCATCCACACCATCCTCACCATCCTCACCATCCTCACCATCCTCATCATCCTCACCATCCTCATCAACATCACCATCCTCACCATCCTCACCATCCTCACCATCCTCACCATCCTCATCATCCACACCATCCTCATCAACATCACCATCCTCATCATCCTCACCATCCTCACCATCCTCACCATCCTCACCATCCTCATCATCCTCACCATCCTCACCAACCTCACCATCCTCACCATCCTCACCATCCTCACCATCTTCATCATCCTCACCATCCTCACCAACCTCATCAACCTCATCAACCACACCATCCTCACCATCCTCACCATCCTCACCAACCTCATCAACCGCACCATCCTCACCATCCTCACCATCCTCACCATCCTCATCATCCTCACCATCCTCACCATCCTCACCATCCTCACCATCCTCTCCATCCACATCATCCTCACCATCCTCACCATCCTCATCATCCTCACCATCCTCACCATCCTCACCATCCTCACCATCCACCCCATCCTCACCATCCTCACCATCCTCACCATCCTCACCATCCTCATCAACATCACCATCCTCACCATCCTCACCATCCTCACCATCCTCACCATCCACCCCATCCTCACCATCCTCACCATCCTCATCATCCTCACCATCCTCACCATCCTCATCATCCTCTCCATCCTCACCATCCTTACCATCCTCACCATCCTCATCAACCTCACCATCCTCACCATCCTCACCATCCTCACCATCCTCACCATCCTCATCAACCTCACCATCCTCACCATCCTCACCATCCTCACCATCCTCACCATCCACACCATCCTCACCATCCTCACCATCCTCATCATCCTCACCAACCTCACCATCCTCACCATCCTCACCATCCTCACCATCCACACCATCCTCACCATCCTCACCATCCTCACCAACCTCCCCAACCTCATCATCCTCACCATCCTCACCATCCTCACCATCCTCACCATCCTCATCATCCTCACCATCCTCCTCATCCTCACCAACCTCACCATCCTCACCATCCTCATCATCCTCACCATCCTCACCATCCTCACCATCCTCATCATCCTCACCATCCTCATCAGCCACACCATCCTCATAATGCACTCCATCCTCATCAACCTCACCACCCTCATCAACCACACCTTCCTCATCATCCTCACCATCCTCACCTTCCTCACCATCCTCGCCATCCTCGCCATCCTCACCATCCTCACCATCCTCACCATCCTCATCAACCTCACCATCCTCACCATCCTCACCATCCTCACCATCCTCACCATCCTCATCAACCTCACCATCCTCATCAACCTCACCATCCTCATCATCCTCACCATCCTCACCATCCTCACCATCCTCATCAACCTCACCATCCTCACCATCCTCACCATCCTCACCATCCTCACCATCCTCATCAACCTCACCATCCTCATCAACCTCACCATCCTCACCATCCTCACCATCCTCGCCATCCTCGCCATCCTCACCATCCTCACCATCCTCACCATCCTCATCAACCTCACCATCCTCACCATCCTCACCATCCTCATCACTCTCACCATCCTCACCATCCTCATCAACCTCACCATACTCACCATCCTCGCCATCCTCGCCATCCTCACCATCCTCACCATCCTCACCATCCTCATCATCCTCACCATCCTCACCATCCTCATCACTCTCACCATCCTCACCATCCTCACCATCCTCACCATCCTCATCAACCTCACCATCCTCATCATCCTCACCATCCTCACCATCCTCACCATCCTCACCATCCTCACCATCCTCACCATCCTCATCATCTTCATCATCCTCACCATCCTCACCATCCTCACCATCCTCACCATCCACATCATCCTCACCATCCTCATCATCCTCACCATCCTCACCATCCTCACCATCCACATCATCCTCACCATCCTCATCATCCTCACCATCCTCACCATCCTCACCATCTTCATCATCCTCACCATCCTCACCATCCTCACCATCCTCACCATCCTCACCATCCTCACCATCCTCGTCAACCTCACCATCTTCATCATCCTCACCATCCTCACCATCCTCACCATCCTCACCATCCACATCATCCTCATCATCCTCTCCATCCTCACCATCCTCACCATCCTCACCATCCTCGTCAACCTCACCATCTTCATCATCCTCACCATCCTCATCAACCTCACCATCCTCACCATCCACATCATCCTCATCACTCTCACCATCCTCACCATCCTCACCATCCTCACCATCCTCATCATCCTCACCATCCTCACCATCCTCACCATCCTCATCATCCTCACCATCCTCACCATCCTCACCATCCTCATCATCCTCACCATCCTCACCATCCTCACCATCCTCACCATCCTCATCAACCTCACCATCCTCACCATCCTCACCATCCTCACCATCCTCATCAACCTCACCATCCTCACCATCCTCACCATCCTCACCATCCTCATCATCCACACCATCCTCATCATCCTCACCATCCTCACCATCCTCACCATCCTCATCATCCTCACCATCCTCACCATCCTCCCCCTCCTCACCATCCTCATCATCCTCACCATCCTCACCATCCTCACCATCCTCACCATCCTCACCATCCTCATCAACCTCACCATCCTCACCATCCTCACCATCCTCACCATCCTCACCATCCTCATCAACCTCACCATCCTCACCATCCTCATCAACCTCACCATCCTCACCATCCTCACCATCCTCACCATCCTCATCACTCTCACCATCCTCACCATCCTCATCAACCTCACCATACTCACCATCCTCACCATCCTCGCCATCCTCGCCATCCTCACCATCCTCACCATCCTCACCATCCTCATCAACCTCACCATCCTCACCATCCTCACCATCCTCATCACTCTCACCATCCTCATCATCCTCACCATCCTCACCATCCTCATCAACCTCACCATACTCACCATCCTCACCATCCTCGCCATCCTCGCCATCCTCACCATCCTCACCATCCTCACCATCCTCATCATCCTCACCATCCTCACCATCCTCACCATCCTCATCATCCTCACCATCCTCATCATTCTCACCATCCTCATCACTTTCACCATCCTCGTCAACCTCACCATCCTCACCATCCTCACCATCCTCATCATCCACACTGTTCTCACCATCCTCACCATCCTCACCATCCTCACCATCCTCACCATCCTCACCATCCTCACCAACCTCATCAACCACACCATCCTCACCATCCTCATCATCCTCACCAACCTCATCAACCGCACCATCCTCATCAAGCCTACCATCCTCATCATCCTCAAATTCCTCACCATCCTCACCATCCTCACCATCCTCACCTTCCTCATCATCCTCACCTTCCTCATCATCCTCACCAACCTCATCAACCACACCATCCTCATCAAGCCTGCCATCCTCATCCACCTCCAATTTTTCAAACTCCTTCTCCTCTATGTCAGAGGCTCTGTACACTCTTTAATGAAGAGAGATGCAAAGAATTCATTAAGTACTCATTTATGTCACTTTTTAAAAATGGAAAATCTATCCACTCTTCCTTTGACTATACTTTTACTCTTTACACATTGCTAAAATACATGGTGATTTTTCAGTAACTTTTAATCTATCAAATTTGGCTTCGAACTGTGAACTGGAAATTGTGGGCTGAAGGTGACCTTTGGACTTTGAGAAGCAGCTTGTGGTAAAAGGAAAAGAAGGGACCGAATAACCATTGGGTTGTCTGTGAGGCCAGGTCTGGAAGTTAACTGCGGGCTAATTCTTGATTTAAAGGTTCCTACAGACAGTGGCCCAAGGAAGAGCAGCGTGTTTAAACAGATGGCAAAATCTGGCTATTAAGGAGGTCAGTGCCTAGGTGTGGGTTCTGGCAAGTCTGGAAGAGACCCCATGTTCAAGTGACTTGAAGCCTTGGGTAAAGACAGTATATCAAGGATGGGACCAGAGTTGAAGTTGTTTTTAGGAAATGTATTTTCTCGAGAGAACAGTTTGCCTGCTGATGGCACAGCATGAAGATTTGAAAGCTGGCCTGCCTAACTTCCCACACGAGGTTTCAAAAGCCCAAAGAGCATAAAGCTGGGTTAGAATTATTACTACTGCTCCCTGAGCAAGCTGAAAAGGTGATTCTGATTGACTTCTCCAGAAAAGCAGTCAAGAAGTCCACATTTCTCCCAGTGAAACAATGCACCATGAAAACCATTGAGGTAACCTTGCCAGCTTTGTTCTTTTCTTTATCATTTAACTGTGTCTGTTTGTCTGACTGCCTCTTGTATTATGGGGACTGAAAGCAAGTCTTTTGGGTTTAGAGCATAAACATTGTTTAATTTCTTCCCTGTTATAGTTATTGTACAACATTTCACAAATTGTTAAGTCTTTTGTTTAAAATACCAAAACTGGTATCTGGAGTTAATTCCCCAAGTCTGAGATTAGCTGTTCAGCATGTTCGGTTAGTAATCTTTGCAGTAACCACTGAGGGTCTCCAAAAGTTTGAATTTTAGCGTCCAGAATACAGACATAAAAAGGCTGATCTGGTTCAGCTCTCATAACAACATTTGCATTAAAATGCTATTCTTAATGTTGTCAACTGAAATATTCTCATGCACCCTCTTTGTCACGCTTGATGTAATCTATCAGTTCTTTCTGCACTTTGTAAATTCACATTAGTCAGATGCTGAGAGTTGTAAACGTATTTTGGCTCAGAAGGGAAGGAGAGAGTGGTAGTGACAGGAGATTCAATGGTGAGAGGTACAGACAGGAGATTCTGTGGTATTTGTCTTCCAGGTGCCAGTGTCAGGGATGTTTTCGATTGAGTCTACAGGATTCTTAAGGAGAGCAGCCAGAAGTCGGTACCAATGACATAGATAAGGAAATGGAGGAGGACCTGAAAAGACAATATGGGGAGTTAGGTTAGAAGGCAGATTGAACAGAGTAGTAATCTCAGGATTGCTATCAGTGCTAGGGGCTAGTGAGGCAAGGAACAGAGAGCAAGTGCAGATGAACACGTGACTGCAGAGCTGATATTGAAGAGGGACTACAGATATGTGGATCATTGGGATACCTTCTGGGGAAGATAGGACCTGTACAAGGAGGATGGTTTGCATCTGTGCTGGTGGGGCACCAATATCCTGGGCAGGAGGTTTTCTAGGGCTCTTCAGGAGGGTTTAAACTAGATTGGCAGGAGTGTGGGAACCGGAGCTATGGATCAGCTGATGGAGTAGGTAGTGAACAGCCAGATAGAGCATGCAGAGAGTCTGGGAGGAGGGATAGACAGTTGATAGGGCAAAGGTGCAGTCAGTGTGATGGGTTGAAGTGTGTCTATTTCAAAGCAAGGGTGACGAACATGGAACATGGAACAATACTTGGAAGTGTGATGTTGTGGCCATTATGGAGACTTGGATATCACAGGGGCAGCAACGATTCTTGGATATTCCAGGATTGGATGTTTCAAAAGGATTGGGGGGTGGAGGGGAGGTAAAAGAGGTGGGGGAGTGGCATTGCTAATCAGGGATAGTATAGTATCACAGCTACAGGAAGGGAGGTCATCGAGGAGGGTTTGTTTACAGAGTCAGTATGGGTGGAAGGCAGAAACAGGAAAGGAGCAATCACTTTATTGGGAGTTTTCTACAGACGCCCAATAGCAACGGGGACATAGAGGAGCAGATTTGGAGGCAGATTTTGGAAATGTGCAGAAATAACAGGGTTGTTGTCATGAGTGACTTTAACTTCCCTAATATTGATTGGAACATCTTGTTCAAATACTTTGGATGGAGCAGTTTTTGTCAGGTACGTCCAGTATCCTGACTCAGGCCAACTAGAGGGAAGGCCATATTGGATCTGGTGCTTGGCAACAAACCTTAGCCAGATGTCCGACCTCTCAGTGGGAGAGCATTTCAGTGACAGTGATCACAACTCACTGACCTTTACTATAGCCATGGAGAGGGATAGGAGCAGATGGTATGGAAAAGTATTTAATTGGGGAGGTGGAATTACAATACAATTAGGAACTGGGGCCCGTAAATTGGGAACAGATGTTTTCAGGGAAATGCATAACAGAAACATGGAGGTTGTTTTGGGAGCGATTGCTGGAAAGGTTTATCCTATTGAGGCAAGGAGGGAATGAGAGGCTGAAAGAACTGTGGGTGCAAGGGATGTGGAACATCTAATCAAGAGGAAGAAGGAAGCTTACTTAAAGTTGAAGAGGCAAGGATCAGACAGGGTTCTAGAGAGTTATAAGGTATCCAGGAAGGAAGTGCAGAATGGAGAGCTAGAAGGGGGCACGAAAAGGCTTTAGCAGGAAGGATTAAGGAAAACCCTAAGGCATTCTACACTTATGTGAGGAACAAAAAGGTGGCCAGAGAGTGGGTTGGGTCAGTCAGGGATAGTGGAGGGAACTTGTGCCTGAAGTCGGAGCTGGTATGGATAACTTAATGAATACTTTGCTTCAGTATTCACTACTGAGAGGGACCTTGACATATCTGAAGCCAGCGTGAAACAGTTTGATATGCTCGAACAGATTGATGTTTAGAAGGACGATGTGCTGAAAAGTTTGAAAAACATAAGGATAGATAAGTCACCTTGAGCCAGATGGGATTTACCCAAAGTTCCTACAAGAAGCAAAGGAAGTGATTGCTGCACCTTTGGCGATGATCTTTGCTTCCTCACTGTCCACCAGAATATTGCCAGATGATTGGTGGGTGGCAAATGTTATTCCCTTGTACAAGAAAGGGAATAAGGATAATTCTGGGAACTACAGAACAATCAGTATTACGTATGTGGTGGGCAAATTATTGGAGAGGACTTTGAGAGACAGGATTTATGATTACTTGGAAAACCATAGCTTGATGAGAGATAGTCAGCACGGCTTTGTGAGGAGCAGGTCATGCCTCACAAACATTATTGAATTCTTTGAGGATGTGACAAAACACATTGATGAAGGTAGAGTAGTGGATGTGGTAAACATGGATTTTAGCAAGACATTTGATAGTGTTCCCCATGGTATGCTAATTCAGAAAGTAAGGATGTTTATCTCTCAGCTAGCCCCAGCCAACAAGCCTAATTCCTGGTGAAGGGCATATGCCTGAAATATCGATTCTCCTGCTCAGAATCTGCCTGAGGATGCAGAACTGGCCTGAGAAATGGCAGATAGAGATCAACCTGTAAAAGTATGAAGGCATTCACTTTGGAAGGTCAAATTGGAATGAGAATACAGCGTTAAAAGCAGGATTCTTGATGGTGTAGAGGAACAAAGGGAACTTGGGGTCCATGTCCATCGATCCCTCAAAGTTATCACCTACGTTGATAGGATTGTTAAGAAGGCATATGGTGTGTTGGCTTTCATTAGCAGGGGGATTCTGTTTAAGAGCCGTGAGGCTATGCTGGGGCATAACTTTAAGGTGATTGGAGGAAGGTTTAGGGGAGGTGTCAAAGGTAGGTTCTTTACACAGAGGATGGTGAGTGTGAGGAATGCACTGCCAGCAGTGGTAGTGGAGTCAGATACATTAGGGACATTTCAGTGATTCTCGGATAGGCACATGGAAGATAGTGCATTTGATAAGGCTTATTCAGAAAGTTAGGAGGCTTTGGATACAAGGAAGTTTGGCTGACTGGATACAGAATTGGCTGGCCCATAGAAGACAGTAGTCGTGGATGGAAAGTATTCCGCCTGGAGGTCAGTGACCAGAGTGTCCCACAGGGATCTGTTCTTGGGCCTCTTCTCTTTGTAGTTTTTATGAGTGACTTGGATGAAGAAATGGAAGGCTGGGTTAGTAAGTTTGCTGATGACACAAAGGTCGGTGGTGTTTAGATTAGATTAGATTAGATTAGATTAGATTACTTACAGTGTGGAAACAGGCCCTTCAACCCAACAAGTCCACACCGCCCCGCCGAAGCGCAACCCACCCATACCCCTACATCTACCCCTTACCTAACGCTAGGGACAATTTAGCGTGGCCAATTCACCTGCCCTGCACATCTTTGGACTGTGGGAGGAAACCGGAGCACCCGGAGGAAACCCACGCAGACACAGGGAGAATGTGCAAACTCCACACATTCAGTTGCCTGAGGCGGGAATTGAACCCGGGTCTCTGGCGCTGTGAGGCAGCAGTGCTAACCACTGTGCCACCGTGCCGCCCGTGTTGTAGATAGTGTCAAGGGCTGTTGCAGGCTACAATTGACAGGATGCAGAGCTGGGCTGAGCAGTGGCAGATGGAGTTCAACTTATATAAATGTGAAGTGATTCATTTTGGAAGGTCGAATTTGAATGCATAATACAGGGTTAAAGACAGAATTCTTGGTAGTGTGGAGGAACATTGGGACCACGTACATAGATCCTTCAAAGTTGCCACCCAAATTGATAGGGTTGTTAAGAAGGTGTATGGTGTTTTGGTTTTCATTAACAGGGGGATTGGGTTTAAGAGTCGGAAGGTTTTGCTGCAGCTCTACAAAACCCTGGTTAGATCACACTTGGAATATTGTGTCCGCTAATGGTTGACTCATTATAGAAAGGATGTAGGTCCTTTAGAGAGGATGCAGAGGAGATTTACCAGGATGCTGCCTGGATTGAAGGGCTTGTCTTATGAAGAGAGGTTGAGTGAGCTAGGGTTTTTCACACTGGAGAGAAGAAGGAAGAGAGGTGACTTGATAGAGGTGTACAAAGTAATAAGAGGCATAAATAGAGTAGACAGCCAGAGACTTTTCCCCAGGGCAGAAATGGCTGTCACGATGGGTCATAATTATAAAGTGATTGGAGGAAGGTATAGGGGAGATGTCAGAGAAAGGTTCTTTACGCACAGAGTGGTGGATGCGTGCAGGTGCCAGCCATAGTAGTAGAGTCATTAGGGACGTTTAAGTGACTGCTGGACAACACATGGACAGCAGTGAGTTGAGGGGGGTGTAGGTTAGGGGGATCTTAGATTAAGATAAATGCTTGGAACAGCAACATAGGCCGAAGGGCCTGTACTGTGCTGTACAGTTCTATGTTCTATCTTTAATCATCCAAGGGAGTCCAGCTTTTAATCACACACACACACACACAAACTTCCACTTCATTCCCCACAATGTGACTCTGTTCTATACTCCAGAAATTCCTCCTTCATGTTATCCCTTCATCCCCTTTCCTCCAGTATATATTTTATGCCCTATTCCTCATAATATATATTGGAATAAGTGAAATGCCCATCATCACTACTTTGTACCTCTTGACTCTTGCTTCAACTTGTCTGAAAATTCATTTCTTTAGCCACTATTGAAGACCCTGTACTATATATTAGGCTGTGTACTGATCTCTTCATTTCTCTTTTATTCTATGCAAATAGATCCTGGCTTTGAACACTTCAGTACATTTTCACTTCCCCTGCTTTGTGGGAATTTATTTGATCGATATCTTGGAATACCCTTTCAACTATTAAATGCATACAATAATCTAGAATTTGATGTTCTCCAGGAATTACTGTCCAGCTCAGATTCAAACTTCCCAGATTACCTCTGCAAGTTTCCTATTGGATCCATATGAGCTGAAAAGTATATCTTTGAGAAGATTAAGATCTTGACATCTATAGATAGGGCCTAAGTGATCAGCATATGGAAGCTTCAGTTTGAAGGATAAATACTTGCTATAAATGAGGCAGGCTGAGTTTAAAAAGCATAGTCATTCCCCCCATAATGTATTCTATTTCCAGCACTTATACCCTGACTAGTATCTGCTTATTTTAATGAGTATTTTTTGCAGTGTAAGGAGGTTTAGTGAGTTACTTTTTTTCTGTCACAATGTCACTGTGATGTCAGCTGTGGCTATGTAATTTGTATTTCCTCTGTTGCTACATATATGAACAGATAAGTTCATAAACTTACAGATGGGAATGAACTATGTACAGAATAACGAGCGACTCACAATACCAGGTACCAGAAACTGAACAACAGTACAATATCTCAGACACCTTGCTTTAATTTTTCTCGATTAATTTCCCATTAGTCAACATTCCTGATCAGTTTTATCAATCTTGTAACTTGACAGATTGTGTTAGGGAGAGGGAAGGAGTTTCTGAAGCCTGTTTGGAAGAATTTTTCTGGTCATCATAATTGTTTCCTGTTCAACAAGGAAGAAAGCATTGCTGGAACTAATCATGGAAAATGAAATTTGTGAAGCTGAGAGTCTCATAGTTAAGGAATGTCTCAGGAATTGTGATCATAGTATTGTAAAGTTCAGATTAGTTATGGAGAAGAACAAATAGCAATTTGGAACAAAATATTGCATTGAGAAAAGATCTGATCTGGTTAAATCAGAGACAGACCGTTAGGTTGATTGTAATGTTGATGAGGTAATGGAGAAATTAATGTAATTTTAGTTGAATAAATAGACTTTTTATAGGTATTAATAAGATACCACATATTGACAGCTGTGAAACAAAATTGATAAGAAATAGAAACCAGTCAATGAAGAGAAGGGATGCCTGAAGGGTCATTATTGGAGAGCACATACTTAAGGTGATTGGCAGAGGATATGTTTTTACCCAACAACTCAATGGATCTATGAGTTGTAGGCAGAGTGTAAAGTGCTGTTCATGTTGTTATATGGATTTTCAAAAGGCATCTAACAAAATACCACAAAGTAGATTGGTTCGCAAAATGACAGCCCAGTGGTGTTCCCCAAAGCTTGGTTTTGTGATCATTGCTCTTTTGATGTGAATTTATAATGAGTTTTCAGATGACACAGAATTCAAAAATGCAGTAACAGTGAAGGTGACAAAACAGGTCCCAGAAGGACAAGGACTGACCAGTGAAAGCTGTGGCAGATAATACTTAATGCCGCAAAGGGAGAAGCGATAGATTTTATTGGGAATTATGAGGATAGACATTATAAACTAAATGGCACTATTTTAAACAATAACAGAAATTGTTGAGAAAACTCAGCAGGTCTGGCAGCATTGTGGAGAGAAAGCAGAGTTAATGGTTCGGGTCCAGTGATCCTTATTTGAAACAATTTTAAAGTTGGAACACAGCTACAAATTTTAAAGCTTTTGGGATAGGCTGAGAAGCCTGTGAAAGAAGCAGGTGGGATCTTCAGCTTCCCCATCAATGACCTAAACAATGAAACCTGGCTTTGCGCTTCCATTGGTAGCACAATATGGAAGTAAAATTGTGTTTGTCATATTCCCAGGAATGCCGTGAGCCAAACATGGCAGGGAGCTACTCCTGATGTTCCATGTGTGTACCAGAGGTTTCAATAATTGACCGGGCCTGGATGCACACATTGAAAACTGGACTGTACCGATTCAGTGATAGCCTGAACGAAATAGTCGCTCAGCTGCATGACATAGCCCCCACTTGCATTATTTAAGTGCCAGATATCAAACTTGTTTTCGGTTTATTGCTGTTGTTGACCCCCTTCTGAATGGTGAAGGGTTACCTCAGCTTCCTGATAATCTTCATAAGGACAGTTGCCGGATAGCTGTGGAAGCCTAAAATCATCCTTGTGTGCTGAGATCTATTGTCATGTGCACTGCCCTGTGCCACTTTGGTGGTGGCATGCTATATCCTCCTGCCAGTGGTAAGAGGCAGCCTGGCAGGTTTAACTATCTCAGTCTGAGCAGATATCAGTATTCATCTGTGTGCCACCCATTGCAGTACTCACTCGAGCTCTCTGGAGCAGAACTTGCCCTCTAGCCCTTGCTCTGAATCCCAGGACTCCTGCCTCTGGGCAGATAGAGGTTTCTGAGAGTCTGAAATCCTAAGATTAGAATAGGAGAATTGAGGGAGGGAGAGAGGATGAGTGGAAAGCAGGAGTTTCCTAACCACACTGTGGGCAGCTTGCTTCTCCTGCTAGCTAGCATATGGAGAGAATATCCCATCACTGTCTCAGCCTGTAATAATGTCACATTGTCGCACAGCGTTTTTCTAAGCATGACACTGCCTCACAGTGTGACTTTGTTTTAGTGTTATGCTGCCCACGGTGTAACTCTATTTCAAAATGTCACACTGTCTCACAGTCTCGTTCTGTCTCAGTGTCACTCTGAATCAATACCATACTGTCTCACAGTCTCGTTCTGTCTCAGTGTCACTCTGAATCAATACCATACTGTCTCACAGTCTCGTTCTGTCTCAGTGTTACTCTGAATCAATACTATAACATCCAAATCAGAACCAGTTAAAAGTAAATGTTTGGTCAGCCAGTTCTAATGGAGGACTTATACAACAAACTCGTGGGGAGTGGGGGGGCACTGTCCTTCTTGAAGCTGGACATGAGCCATGAGTCCCTGAAGTTGCAGTTAGATAGGATTCCCAGAAGTATGCAACAATGAATACCCAGAAGGGTTTGTACCAATACATGGGACTTCCTTTTGGGGTGTCATCAGCCTGTGCCATTTTCCAGCGGATGATGGAACACATTTTACAAGGTCTCTCCCAGGTCACCATTACTTCTGACTGACGGGCCAATCACCGGTAAGACCAATAAAGAACATTTGGAGAAGTCGGACATAGTGCTTAAACACTTCTCCATGGCAGGTGGACACCCTAAGAGGGATAACTGTGTGTTCCAGACACCCTAAATGACCCACTTGGGCTTCAGAATCGACAAGGCCAGCTTACACTTTTCTGGAAGATAAAGTGAGGGCGATCAAAAATGTCCTCGCTCCCACATCTGTACTGGAGCTTATGTCTTTCTTAGGGATGCACAGTGGCTCAGCAGTCAGCACTGTTACCTCACAGTACTAGGGACCCAGGTTCAATTCCAGCCTCAGGCGACTGTCTGTGTGGAGATTGCACATTCTCCCCGTGTCTGCATGGGTTTCCTCCCCCAATCCAAAGATGTGCAGGTTAGGGTGAATTGACCATGCCAAATTGCCCATAGTATTCAGAGATGTGTATGTTTGGTGCATTAGTCAGGGGTAAATATGGGGAATGGGTCTTGGTGGGTTACTCTTCGGAGGGTCAGTGTGGACTTGTTGGGCCGAAGGGCCTGTTTCCCTACAGTACAGATTCTATGATTTCCCTTGGGTTGGTGAATTGTTACTGAAAATTCATACATAACCTGGCCTCCATCCTGGCACCATTACATCCACTATTAAAAAAGGGTCAGCCTTGAAAATGGTCTTGGAGCCAAGATGTAACTTTTAGGGAAATGTAGAAGCAGCTATCATCATCAAAGGTGTTGACACACTATGATCTGAAGTGAAATTGTGTGATGCCTCCCTGTTTGGTATTGGGATAGTGCTGGCTCATCAGTCAGTAGTGGTCCAGTGGAGAGGAATAGCCAATAGCATATACTCCCTAGACTTTGGCTGATACTGAAAGAAATTACACCCAGAAAGAGAAGGAAGGATTGTTGGTCATCTTTGGTGTGAGCATTGTGTAAATTTGTAATAGTAACAGACAAACCCCTGCTAGAGGTATTTAAAGAGAACAGGGCCATGCTGCCCATGGCTTCAGTCCGAATTCAGCAGTGGGCTCTAATTCTCAGCGCAGATAATTACAAGTTGGAACAGCGTCCTGGAAGCCAAGTGGCAAATACAGATGCCTGAGCTGCCTCCCACCGACAGATACACCCTGATGGGTGCCACCACTGGAAGAATCTGTTCTGGTTTTAAACTTTCTGGACACCCTTCCAGTCACTGCTGACAATTTCAGGCTTTGGACGCAGAACGTTCCAGTGCTGGCAAAACTGAGACACCTGGTGATGGGGGTTCCTAAAGGGCCATCACCACCAGAATTGAAACCTTTCTGGACTCGAAGAGTTCAGATCACCGTAGATGACACCGTATTACTGCACGGAGCAAGAGTGATTGCCCTGAGCAAAGGTCGCTGCCGGATGCTGGCTGAAGAGGACCATCCAGAGATCTCCAAAACGAGAAGCTGAGCCTGATGGCCAGGATTGGATGCTGACATAGCTGTGTTGGTGGTCTGGTGCCCAGAGTTCCAACAAGGACAAAGATTATTAACAACAGCTCTCCCATATGTGTGGGAATGGCTGTGTATTCCCTGGACTCAGTGACATGTTGACAATGTAGGTCCTTTCATGGGCTTAATGTCCTTTGTCATTGTGGATGCCCACTCAAAGTGGTTGTATTTGCAGAGAATTCATTTGTCAAACACAGGAACGGCGATTAAAAAACTGCGAGCATCTTTTGCAATACACAAACTCCTGGAGGTGTTTGTCACTGACAATGGGCCATTGTTTACTGGCAGGGAATTTGAATATTTCCTAAAGTCAAGTTGCATTCAGAATGTAAGGTCAGCTCTATACCATTTTTTTTCCAATGGTCTGGTGGGAAGAGAAGACCAAGTTTTGAAGGAAGGCTTAAAGAAACAGCTTACAGCTTCACTAAGATACTGAACTGTCCCGGTTCCTGTTTGATTATAGGACCATCCCTCATGCACTTACAGAGTTGATGATGGGAGAAGACTCTATTCCAGGTTAAACCTTATCTTCCTGGACCTTGGGGGCAGGGAGAGTGAATCGGTATCAAGAATGTCAACGCTGGATAGAAGTGAGAGAGGCAGTATACTTCCGGGGACAAAGTTCAATGTCAAAGCCACAGGAAAGGCCCTGTGTGGGGTAAAAGGCATGGTTAACACAAGGTCATGTCCCACGATGTACAACGTTTGAATAGGGGAGGAGTCCTGAATATGCATGTGGACCACATGAAAACTGCAACCTTGCAAACGGGGCAGGAGTAAAACATACCCAGCCCCTCAGAACATCTGGCAATGCTATCAGACCCCTTCTGTTTAACGTTGAAGAAATCTCTGTGAACAAGATGGATACAGCAGATGTCACAGCCTCAACACCATCACCACCAGAAAAAGAAAAGGATCATCTACATTCCACCAGTATCCAAGGCAAAGTCGAAGAAACTGGATCTGGCATGAAAACGCCCGAGGAGAAGCTGTAGGAGAAAGATGAGGCCCACGCTCCCAGCACTTGGTGGGGGGGTTGGGGGGAGGGGGAGGTAGGGGGGGGTGTGAGGCGGGGGAAGGGATGTAGTGATTGGAATGAGGTCAGCCATATGGACTTCATAGAATATGAGTTCCCTGATTAGGGTTGTTTACGTGGTCCAGTCAGGGAACCCCAGGCCGACAGCAATGTCAGGGTTCTGTTCACTCTCGGAGCCAACTCTGAGTTAGCTGGATCAGTGTCAGATACTATGCAAGCAGACATAAGGGGTGACTTGGTGACAGGATACCAGCCTTCATGGAGTTACTTCACTCACTAATTAAATCAGGCTCATTGCTTATCACTACATCGAATACCTGCTCGTGCCCTTGTCACATCCAAAACATATTGTCACAGGAAACTACACCAGACACTCTAGAAATTCACTGCTCTAGAAATTCTAGTCTATGTTAAGATTAACATCTCCCATTAATACTGCTCTGTCTTTGCTACATAGTTGTTTAATTTCAACATTTATAAATCTAGCACACCTGAGCTGCTCCCTGTTGTGGTTTTCATTCAATGAACAAAGAGCCGTACAGCACAGGAACAGGCCCTTCAGCCCTCCAAGCCTGTGCCAATCATTATGCGCTAACTAAACTAAAAAGCAAACCTCCTGCCCTTATTTGGTCTGTATCCCTCTATTCCCTCCCTATCCATGTAACCATTCCGATGCCTGTTAAATGTCCCCAATGTGTCGGCTTCCACCACCACTTCTGGCAGTGTGTTTCAGGCTCCTTCCACTCTCTGCGTGAGAAACGTCCCTCACACATCTCTCTTAAACTTTCCCCCTCTCCCCTTGACCCTGTGACCCCTTGTAATTGAAACTTCAACCCTGGGAAAAAGTCTCAGTCCACCCTATCTATGCCTCTCACAATTGTGTACACCTCTATCAGGTCTCCTCTCAGCCACCGTCTTTCCAGTGAAAACAAGCCTAGTCTTTTTAACCTTTCCTCATAGCCAATCCCCTCGAGACCAGGCAACATCCTGGTGAACCTTCTCTGCACTCTCTCCAAAACTTCAGTGTCCTTCTGGTAGTGTGGTAACCAAAACTACACATAATACTCCAAATGCGGCCTTACAAAGGTTTTATATTGCTGCAACATGGTTTGCCAGCTCTTGTAATCTATGCCCCGACCAATTAAGGTAAGCAGGCCATATGCCTTCTTATTCACCTTGGCCACCTGGGTTGCAAACTTTTAGGGAACCGTGGACCTGCACACCCAGATCCATCTGTACATTAATGTTCCTATGGGTTCTGCCATTTACAGGATAATTCACACCTAAATTTGATCCTCCAAAATGCATCCCCTTGCATTTTGTCATGATTAAACTCGATCTGCCATTTCTGTGCCCAAGTCACCAATCTATCAATATCCTGTTGTATCCTTTCACCAACCTTTGTGTCATCTGCAAACTTCATATTCAGACCCACATTTTTCCCCAGATTGTTAATATACACGACAAACAACAGAGGACCTAAGACTGATCCCTGTGGAACACCACTCCATTCTGTTTAATTCTGAGTCCTGACTATTCTGCAGTAAACCAACATGGAGTGTGAGGGAAAACTAAAACCAAAGAACTGTGGATACTTGAAATTCAAAACAAAAACAGAATTTGCTGGAGAAACCCAGCAGGTCCAGATGCATCTGTGGAGAGAAAGCATTATTATTATTATTATTGTTATTGTTATTATTAGAACCACACTCTAACCATCTGACCTGTTCACAATAACAATAGTAATAATAATGCTTTCTCTCCACAGATGCCTCTGGACCTGCTGGGTTTCTCCAGCAAATTCTGTTTTTGTTTTGAATTTCAAGTATCCACAGTTCTTTGGTTTCAGTTTTCCCTCACACTCCATGTTGGTGAAGAATTCTATCATATTTTGGTCATTCTCAAAGGGTCCCTATCTTACCAATTATTCCTTTCTCATTGCATAATACCCTACATAAGATGCCATGGTCTCTACTTGGTCCAGAAAGCCAACCCGTTCGCACTCTAGGAATTCCTCCTCAACGGTATTCTGACTAATTTGATTTGCCCAATCTATATGCAGATTAAAGTAATCCTATGATTACACCTATTCTTTTACCTCATACATCTTTGATTTCCTGTTTAATGCCATTCTCAACATCACCACGACAGTTTGGTGGACTATATCTCACCCCCGCTTATGTTTTTTGCCCCTTGGTATTTCTCAATTCTACCCACAAAGTTGCCACATTGAGTTAATATCCTTGCTCAATATTGTGTTTATATCCTCTAACCAGGAATGCAATACCATTGTTTCTTTTACATCTGTCCTTCCTAAAGACTGAATACCCCTGGTTCCCATCCCTGGTCAACCTATAGCCAATCACAACTATATCATACCTGTTTGTATCTATTTGCATGATTAATTCATTAGCATTATTTCAAATGCTCCATATGTTCAGAGAGAAAATCTTAAGGCTCGTCTTTTTGACATTCCTTGTACCTTTCCCAATATTTTTTGCTAATGTTGTTCCATTTTTCAAGAAGGGAAATAGGGATAATCCAGGAAATTATAGGTCATTGAGTCTTGCATCGGTGGTTCAGAAGTTATTGGATTCTGGATTAGTGGTGCTGGAAGAGCACAGCAGTTCAGGCAACATCCAAGGAGCTTTGAAATCGATGTTTCGGGCAAAAGCCTTTATTCCTGATGAAGGGGTCTTGCCCGAAACGTCGATTTCGAAGCTCCTTGGATGCTGCCTGAACTGCTGTGCTCTTCCAGCACCACTAATCCAGAATCTGGTTTCCAGCATCTGCAGTCATTGTTTTTACCCAGAAGTTATTGGAGATAATTCTTAGGATAGGATTTATGCACATTTGGCAAAGCATGGCCTAATTAGGGACAGTCAGCATGGCTTTGTGCAGGGCAAGTCATATCTTACTAATTTGATCAAGTTTTTTGAGGAAGTGATGAAGGTGATCAGGATAGAACAGTTGACGATATTTACATGGATTATTGTAAGGCTTTAGACAAGGTCCCTCATGGTAGGCTCATCTAGAAGATTAAGATGCATGGGATCCACAGTGACTTGACCACTTGGATTCAGAATTGGCTTGCACATAGAAGGCAGAGGGTCGTGGTGGAAGGGTGGAAGGGTGTTTTTCAGGCTGGACCTCCATGACTAGTGGTGTTCCACAGGGATCCATACTGAGACCTCTGCTGTTTGTGATATGTATAAATGACGTGGATGAAAACGTAGATGGGTAGGTTAGTAAGTTTGCAGATGATACAAAAATCGGTGGAGATGTGGATAGTGTAGAAGATTGTCAAAGGATTCAGCAGGATTTAGATCAGTTACAGATATGGGCGGAATATGGGCAATGAAGTTTAATATGGATAAGCGTGAGGTGCTGTATTTTGGGAGATCAAATATTAAGGAAAAGTATGTAGTCAATGGCAGGACATTGAATAGCATTGATGTACAGAAGGATCTTGGAGTTCAAGTCCAAGTCTAGTCTTTCAAAGTTCACAGATGATATTAAAAATGAGTGGTAGATCAAGTGTGCAGAGGGATATAGATTGGTTAAATGAGTGGGGAAGAGTTTAGCAGATGGAGAACAATGTTGGTAAATGCAAGACTGTCCATTTTGATAGAAATAAAGTAAAATGGATTATTATTTAAATAGCGAAAAATTGCAGCATGCTGCTGTGCAGAGGGACCTGGGTGTCCTTGTGCAAGAATCACAAAAGGTTGGTTTGCAGATGCAGCAGGTAATTAAGAAGGCAAATGGAATATTGTCCTTCATTGTTTAAGAGATTAAATTTAAAAACAGGGAGATTATGCTGCAGCTATATAGGGTGCTGGTGAGGTCACACCTGGAGTACTGTGAACAGTTTTGGTCTCCTTACTTGAGAAAGAATGTACTGGTGCTAGAGCGAGAGGAGGTTCACTAGGTTGATTCTTGCATTGAGAGGGTTGGTTTATAAGGACAGATTGAGTAGACTGGGATTATACTCATTGGAATTTCGAATAATGAGAGGGAAATCTTATAGAAACATTTAAAATTATGAAGGGAATAGATAAATAGAACCAGGGAGGTTGCTTCCACTGGTGGCTGAAGCTAGAGCTAGGGGGCATAGCCTCAACATAACGAGGAATAGAGTTAGGACTGAGTTGTGGAATAATTTCTTCACCAAAGGTTTGTGAATCTATGGAATACCCTGCTCAATGAAGCAATTCAGGCTACCTCGATTTTAAGGCAAAGATAGATTTTTGAGCAGTAAAGGAATTAAGGGTTACAGTGAGCAAGCAGGCAAGTGGGGCGGAGTCCATGAAAAGATCAGCCATAATTGTATTGAATGGCAGAGGAGGCTCAAGGGACAGATGGGCCTACCCTGCTCCTAGCTTTTATGTTCAATAGTTATGGACAAGTGCTGCCATAGAATCCCTACAATGCAGAAGAGGTCATTCATCCTCTCAAATCTGCACCAATCATCCAGAAAACATCCTGTCCAAACCCACCCTATCCCCATATTTGATCTACACATCCAGGGGTGCCACAGACAATTTAACAAGGCCAATCCACATAGACACAGCAAGAGCATGCAAATGCTGACAGTCACTGAAGTCTGGAATCAAACCTAGGTCCTTGGTGCCATGAGGCTTCCGTCTCTGTCACTCTGAAACTTGAAGGTTGTCAAAGGATACAACAGGATATAGATCAGATGGAAAACTAGGCAGAGAAATGAAAGATGGAATTTAATCCAGACAAGTGTAAGGTTGTAGAGTCATGGATCTGTACAGCACAGAATCAGACCCTTCGGTCCAACTTGTCCATGCCAACCAGATATCCTAAATAAATCTAGACCCATTTGCATTTGGCTCATCTAGCATTTGGCCCATATTCCTCTAAACCCATTCATATACCCATCCAGATGTCTTTTAAATGTTGCAATTGTACCAGCCTCCACCACTTCCTCTGGCAGCTCATTCCATACACGCACCATCCTCTCGGTAAGAAAATAGCCCCTTAGATCCCTTTTAAATCTTTCCCATTTCACCTTAAACCGATGCCATCCAGTTTTGGACTACCACTCTGGGGACCTTATCAATTTATCCTATCCGTTCCCCTCGTGATTTTATAAACATCTATTGGGTCACCCCTCAGCCTTCAATGCTCCAGGGAAAATAGCCCCAGCCTATCCAGCCTCTCCCTAATGTTTCAACCTTCCAACCCTGGCAACATCTTTGTAAATCTTTTCTGAACCCTTTCAATTTCACAACAATATTGGGAGGCCAAATGCAAGAGGCAAGTTTCCAGTAAATGGCAGGACCCTGAGAAGCATTGATATTGGGATGCAAGTTCATAGCTCCCAGAAAGTGACAATATAAGTAGATAAGGTGGTAAAGAAAGTGCATGGCATGCTTACCTTCATTGGTCAGGGCATTGTGTATAAAAGTTGGCAAGTCATGTTGCAGCTGTACTAAACTTTAGTTCGGCCAAATTTCAAGTGTTGTGTGCTGTTCTGGTTACCAAATGTAGGAAGGACGTGGAAGCTTTGGTGAACGTGTAAAAAGGGTTTACCAGGATATTGCCTGGCTAGGAATGTATTAACCATAAGGAGAGGTTGGATAAATTTGGTTTGTGTTTGATGCGGGGAATGTATAGGGTGTATTGCAGTGATTGTAATGAAGTCAGCTGGGTGGACCTCATAGATTATGAGTTCTCAAATTGGGGCTGTTAATCTTGTCCAATCAGGGAGCCCTGGCTAACAGGGATAAACAGGAGCGTCAGAGGTTCTGCTCACTCTGAGAGCTGGCTCTAAGGGAGCTGGATCAGTGTCAAGGATTCTCCATGTATAAATAAAGGGTGACTTGGTGACAAGATGCTGGCCTCTGTAGAGTTATTTCAGTGGTGAGAAAAGCATGTTCCTTACTTACTCAGCAAAAGTAATCTTTGAATTAATGTAAGAATTTCTGGCATCATGCCATTATTTGGGAAGCTTGACTCATTTGATTCTGCTGTCAAAAACTGGGCTCCATATGCTAAAGGAATGCATTATGTTTTTCCAGGCAAATGATATTGGGGCAGATGAAAACCAATGAGTAATTCTCCTGACAGCTTGTGGACCTGTGGCTTTTTTGGTTATTAGGAGCCAACTTTCCCTGAGGCATCAGATACTAAAACCTTTCAAAAGTTGAAGGGTTTAATTAAGGAATATTACAGTCCAAATTCTCCTCTAATTTTCTGAGATGCTATCGGTTTTACTCGGCAATTCAAGAACCATGGGAATCCATAATGGGATATTGGAGTAGGTTCAGGTGACAGGCAGAGGCACATGACTTTGGGTTAACAGTGAATGAGATGTTGTTAGACTGTTTGGGATGTGTGATTAATGATGTAACCATGCAAAAGCACCTTATAGCTTAAGCCTAACTGGACTTTTCAGCCAGGCTTTATCATTGGAAAATGTGGCAAATAGAGCATAAGAGTTGCAGGGAATTCCGATGCAGGGACACCCTTGCCAGTGCAACTGAGCTTGAGGAATGTTATTTGAGTAAATTGCATAGCCTCACCCAGGACATATTGGGAACAAAGGGGGATTCTAGGTCAAACCCACAGCAAAACCCCAAAACATAGCCAAGCCGTGGCCAAATGGTTAAAATTTTCTTCAGGATTCGGGCCGGCAGACCATTGTGGTTGCTACTGGTGTGCAGACCCAGGACAGCAAAAGAGACCCGCTAGACCTGAACTGACTAAGAGAATTCATAGGCTGTACCCAGGAGAGTGCACCCCCTGGAAAGTCCACCTACATCTGGTTACTTTGCTTACCGATATCCAAATCAGAACCTATTCCAAATAAACATCTGGTTAAATGATCACCCGGTTCTAATGGAGGGCAATACCAGTGTGGCCATTTCTGTGATCGTAGAATCAGTCTTTAATAAAATTTGCTCTGGGCTCCAATCCTAATGTTTGTGCAAGACCTCGGCTACACTGCAAACCTGGGGACCCTTTACAGGTTAAGGCTATGAATTTGGCTCCTGTCTCTGATCAGAAGCAGCTGTTGCAGTTACCACTGACTGTAGTAAAGGACTCGGGTTCAAGCTTGATGGGGTGAAAGTTGTTGAGAAAGATGCACCTAGATTGGCTATCTAAATTAAGTCCTAATTACATACCCTGGCATTTTTCAGGAAGGTCTGTGGACTATCAAAGGGGCCAAGGCCTCCTTGCATGTTGACCAGGAAGCAATTCCATGATTCTGCAAGGCCCATTCAGTATCATTTGCCTTTAGGGCAAAACTAGAGGCAGAAATCAGAAGGTTGGAAAGTGAAGGAATCATCAAACCAGTCCAGGTTGCAGATTGGCAGCACCAGTCATGCTGAGTGTGAAACCCAATAGGTCAGTTTGCCTTTATGAGAATTTCAAATAAATGGTAAATCTCTTTTTGCAGCTGGATAAATACCCAATCCCTCACATAGAAGATTTACACACAAACATGGCAGGGGGACTGTCCTTCCTGAAGCTTGTCATGAGCCATGCGTACCTGCAGTTGTAGTTAGATGAGGATTCCCAGACGTATGCTACTATTAATACCCATAAGGGTTTGTACTGCCATCTGCCATCTGGGGCATCATTGGCCTGAGCAACTTTTCAGTGAAGCACATTTTACAAGGTCTACTCCAGGTCGCCATTTATCTAGATGTCATGCTAAGTACAAGAAGACCAATCAGGAGCACGTGGAGAACTTGGATATAGTTCTTAGATGTTTCTCCTAGGTGGGCATATGCCTCAGAAGGGAAAAATGTATATTCCAGGCATCCCAAGTAACCTACTTGGGCCACAGAGTTGACAAGACCGGGCTACACTCATTGAAAGATAAAGTGAAGGCAATCAAACGTGCCCCGACTCCTATGTCTGTACTGGGGCTTAGATCTTTCTCTGGGTTGGTGAATTATTACAGAGAGTTCATATATAACCTGGCCCTCATCCTGACAGCTTTGCATCATCTCTTCAAAAAGAGTCAGCATTTGAAATGGTCGTGTACCCAAGCCATAGCCTTCAGAGAAGTGAAGAAACAACTCTCATCCTGTAAGGTGTTGGCACACTATGATCTCAAGTGAGATCTGTTCCTGACATGCAATGCCTCCCCAAATGGCATCAGGATAGTGTTAGCTCATAGGTGGCTCAATGGAGAGAATGCCCAATAGCATATCCATCCAGGTCTTTGGCTATGCAGAGCCTCAACATGTCCAGATAGAGAAGGTTTGGTAGTCATATTTGGAGTCAGGAAGTTCCACCAATACCTTTACGGATGTACATTTGTGATAATAACGGGCCACAAACCCCTGCTAGGTCTACCTAAAGAGGACAATACCAGTGTGGCCATTTCTGTGATCGTAGAATCAGTCTTTAATAAAATTTGCTCTGGGCTCCAATCCTAATGTTTGTGCAAGACCTTGGCTACACTGCAAACCTGGGGAACCTTTACCCATAGCCACCCATAGCTTCACACTGAATTCAGTGGTGGGCTTTAATACTAAGTCCGTATAACTACAAGTTAGACCACCATCCAGGAGGCTAAGTAACAAGGACAAAAATTACCACCAACAGCTACCCCACATTTGTGGGAATGGCCAGGTAAACCCTGTACTCGGTTACACATTGACTATGCAGGTCCTTTCATGGGCTGTATGTTCTTAGTCATTATGGACAGCCACTCAAAATGGCTACATGTGCATAGAAATCATTCGTCAAACACAGGGATGACGATAGAAAAACTATGAGCATATTTTGCAATACTCAGACTCCTGGAAGTGTTGGTCACAGAAAATGGGCCATCGTTTATCAGCAGGAAATTGCCTAAAGTCAAATGGTATTCAACATACAAGGACACCTCCATACCATCCATCATCCAATGGTCTGGCTGAAAGAGAAGTCCAAACTTTGAAGAAGAAACAATGTACAGCTTCATTAGATACCAAACTCAGAGAGACAGCTCACTGCAAGAGACAAGGCTTGGTGTAGGAACCACAGGAATGGCCCTGGGTCGATCTGAGGTCATGCTGGTGATGTATAAAGTTCGGGTTGGTGCAATGGTCCTGAACACATACGTGGACCATCCGAAAGCTGCAACTCACAAACAAGGCAGGAGCTAAATGTGCCCAGCTACTCAACTGCCTTCCGACTGTTCCAGAACCCACACGTTCTCCGTCTCTGTGAAGTGCTGAATTTACCTCGGAATCTGAGATGGACACTGTGGATGTCATCACCTTGACACTTCTACTGCCTAAAGAGGGAATGAATTTCTTCCAATATGCTCCATGCACGAGAGGTGAACGACTGTGTATTACAGTTTGCCTGTATCAGAGACAGAGATGGAGGAACCTGGCCCGGTGCTAAAACGTTGCAGGAGGAACAACAACAACAACAAAAGAACTGGCCTATGTCCTTGGACTCAGAGGGGGAGGGGTGTATGATTGTAATGAGGTTAGCTGGGTGTACCTCATAGAATATGGGGTCCCTGATCAGGGCTGTTAATCTGGTTCAATCAGGGAGCCCTAGCTGACAGATATAAATAGGAATGTCTGGAAAATATAAGTACTGCCGCTGTGTTAGTTGGTAGTGTGGAGAGTAGATAAAAAAATTAAAAAAGGAACTTAAGACATCCTGTTCACTCTGGCAGGCCTTACTGTGAGCTGGGAGGCTCATAGGTTGTCCTGAAAGCTGTCACTCTGAGGTGGGTAGGCTGTCCCAAAAGCCGGAGGGTGGGTGGGCCATCCTGATGCCGATCGCCCCAACAGCCGGAGGGTGGGTAGGCCATTGTGAGTGTTGTTGTCTCGTGAAGGGATGTTCAGGCCAGGCTGCCCTTGAGGTGGTCGGAAGGTGTGCCAGAGCAGCCAAGAGCCAGAAGGTGCATGGGACAGGCCGAGATCCAGAAGGCTTGTGGGCTGCACTGAGCGCTGTCGTCCTAGGGAAGGGCATAGGCTGTCCTAGAAGTGGCCGGAAGGTGTGTCAGGGCAATCCACGGGCCAGATGGCACATCGTGGTGGACAAGGACCCGATGGTACCTAGGGACAGACCAAAAACCGGAAGGCAGGTAGACTGTCCTCAGCGCTGTCATACCAGGCAGGTACAGGGACGGGCTGACCTAGAGGTGGCCGGAAGGTGCGAAGGGCGGTTAGGGAAGTTGGAAGGTGGATAGGCCATCCCTGACTACTGTCGTCCTGGGGTGTTGGGGAGTGTTGGCGAAGCAGGGCGGGCTGTCCTAGAGTTGGCAGCAAGGTGTGTCAGGGTGGTCCGAGAGCCGGAAGGGGCTGAGGGTCAGGCTGCCTTAGAATGGCCAGAAGGTGGGAGGGACGAATGACTCACCGGGGGGAAGGGGGGGGCAGTGGTCTGTATTCTATGCACTGTTCCTTATCTCATTGGACTGTCTTATATGTATTTGTTACTGTTACTTTTGTGATGACTGAAGGTGGGATTTGAGGTTTGTCTTCATTTCCTTGAAAACTGGTTGAACATTGCTGCCCCTCTCCCTCATAAATTGTTGTTTCTCTGTATATGGCGGTTAATATTAATTGTTTGTAAACTGTGTACTGTTTAATAACATTTTAAAAACTGAAAAGCAATAGGAATGTCAAACATCCTGTTCACTCTGAGAGCTGGCTCTGAGGGAGCTGGATCAGTGTCAAGGAGTCTCCATTGTGCCAGGGAACTGACTGTGTGTTGGCTGGGCCACAGTCAGTGTGTTACTGCTGCAGTTGGTTTCGGTTTGTTTTTGAGGAAACCTGATTCCTGAACTGGCTGAATCATATAGCCCGTTTGTTAACTGGTTGCCCTTTTTATTGAGCACTGATTTTTAGACAGCCTGATATACACAGTTAATGTGTTTCAGATGTAACTCAGTTCTCCTTAAGGAACTGCTATTTCACTGGCTGGTTGCAGCCTGTGTGTCACTTTTTTCTTTTACGTTGGGAAAAGGACTATGTTGATTTTGTGGTAGGGCTTAGCTCTTGCACTCTGGTTTTCTTTGTATTTTGAATGTGGGTTCACATTTTTGGTGTTTAGACTGAGCCCTTGTGAGAAAATGCATCTTTCCAAATGAGCTGGTCCTGTATGGGTAGGTCTGGCCCTTTGTAGGTGACTAGGCCTCTGTAAAGACTAAACACCTATGTGTGTGTGCTGGGAGGTGAGAAATTGCTATATCCTGGGGTGGACCATACTCCTGTGAGTTAAGTGCACCTCTACAATGTACTGTGGGCCTGGTCCTTTGGATGGACCAGACCCTTGTGGGGACTGAACACCTGCATGTGTGCTGTGGACTCTGCCTTTGGAATGGACCAAACCCCTGTGAGTTAACTGCACCCAGTGCACCTGGTTCTATATGGATGGACTAGGCCTCTATAGAGACTGAACACCTATGTGTGTGTGCATTTTCTGCTTTTGGACGTGGACTCTGCCTTGGTACTGGAAACTGTATTGTGAGGATTTTGTGAACTCTGTTACTGTATGTGGGATTAGATTACTTACAGTGTGGAAACAGGCCCTTCGGCCCAACAAGTCCACACCGCCCCGCCGAAGCGCAACCCATCCATGCCCCTAACCTAACACTGCGGGCAATTTAACATGGCCAATTCACCTGACATGCACATCTTTGGACTGTGGGAGGAAACCGGAGCACCCGGAGGAAACCCACGCAGACACGGGGAGAATGTGCAAACTCCACACAGTTAGTCGCCTGAGGCGGGAATTGAACCCGGATCTCTGGCGCTGTGAGGCAGCAGTGCTAACCACTGTGCCACCGTGCCGTTTGTAATTAATTGTGTTTGCGTGGGCCAGAGTGGGCTAGTCAGTACATGGGGCAACCGGGAACTGGAGGGTTGATGACAGGGCTGGGGATGCATCAGTTAGCATGCAGGCAGGCTGGGGACTAGGCAGCCGACAGCCTGTCTGTAGGAAAGCTGGTTGGGGCGGGGCAGCCAGTAGATGGGCTGGCTGGGGGCCAGAGGGTTGATGACCGGCCTGGAGGAATGTAGACCAGGAGGAGTCTGTCAGTAGGTGGGGCCATGCAACTGATAGCCTCCTCGCAGGAAAGCTGGTATAGGGCAGGCCGATCAGTACGAGAGGAGGCTGAGCAAGGCAGCCGACGGCAGCCTATGGGAAGGCCAACTTGGGGAAGGTCGGTCAGTACGCAGGGTGGCCAGAGAACTGGAAGGCTGACTGTCCTGCAGGAAGGCTGGCCAAGCGCGGTCTGATCAGTATGTGTTGGGGGTGGGTATCAGTTGTCTTTTATAGCTATATTGGGTCTGTGCTCTATACACTGTTTCTGATTTGATTGCACTGTTTTGTCTGTGTTTGTTACACATATCTTAATGATGAATGGAAGTGGGATTTGTGGTTTGTCCTCATCTCCTTGAAAACTGGTTGAACAGTGGGGTTTGGGATTTGGCTTTGCTGCCCTTTCCCCTGTATATCGTGGTTTTTTTTAAAAACTGCTTTCTGTTTATTGTTAATTATTTTATACTGTTTAATAAAATAAATTAAGGAATGTCAAACATCCTAGTCACTCAGAGCTGGATCAGTGTTAAGGATTCTCCATTTGTGTTAGAGAACTGACTGTGTGTTGGCTGGGCCACAGTCAGTGTGTTACTGCTGCTATTGGTTTCTGTTATTTTTGGGAGAACCTCGATCCTAAACTGATTGGTTTACAAAGCCAGCTTTGCTAACTGGTATTCTTTTTTTTATTGAAGACTGATTTCTAAACTGCCTGATTTACACAGTCAATGTGTTTCAGGTGTCATTCAGCCCTCCTTAGGGAACTGTTGTTTCACTGGCTGTGTGTTACTCTTTTCCTTTATCTTGGGAAAAGAACAATGCTGATTTTGTGACAGAGCTTAGCTCTTGCTCTCTGGTTTTCTTTCTTTGAATGTGTCTTCAGAGGACACAGTTTAAAAATACGGGGTAGGGCATTTAGAACAGAATTGAGGAGAAACTTCTTTACCCAGAGAGTGGTGGATATATGGAATGTTCTGCACCAGAAGGCAGTGGAGACCAAATATCTGGATACTTTCAAGAAAGAGATGGATAAAGCTCTTAAAGAGAGTGGAATCAAGGGTTATGGGGATAAGGCAGGAACAGGATACTGATTGAGGATGATCAGCCATCATCATAATGAACGGTGGTGCTGGCTCAAAGGGCTGAATGGCCTACTTCTGCACCTATTGTCTATTCACCTTTTGTTTTGGTGTTTGGGCTGAGCCCCTGTGAGAAAATCCATGTTTCCAGATGAGCTATTCCTGTTTGAGTAGGACTCTGTAAAGACTGAACACCTGTGTGAGGTGGTAGGTGAGCATTTACTGATCCTGGATTGGACCCTGCCTTTGGGTGTGGACCAAAGTTTTGAGTTAACTGCAACTTGAAAAATTTACTGTTTCTGTGAGTGGGCCTGATTCTCTATGGATGGACCAGGCCTCTAGGGAGACTGAATACTTAATGTGTGTGCATTTGCTGCCTTCAGGAGTGGACTCTGCCCTCAGTTGTGGATTCTTGTGTATTTAGCAATGGACTTTGCAGTTTGGAGTGGACACCATTTCTGACAATGCACTTTGTATACTGGAGTGGACTCTTTTCCTGGGAATGGACTCTATATTTTGAAGAAAAGAGTTTATAGTAATGGACTCTGTACCAAAAGGGACTCTGTTGATAATTGACTTTGTCATGTTGCTTGTTGGGTTATCACCTGCACTGTCCCTGGGTCTGGCAGGCCTTACTGGGAGGCTCCTGGGTCATCCTGGAAGCTGTCACCCTGAGATCCGGAGGGTGGGTAGGCCATTCTGAGTGCTTTGTCCTGTGAAGGGGTGATCAGGACAGGCTGTGCTGCTAGAGGTGGCCAGAAGATGTCAGTGGCTGAGAGCCAGAAGGTGTGTAGGGGCAGGCTGAGATCCGGAAGGCAGGTAGACTGTCCTCAATACTGTTACCCCGGGCAGGTACTGGGATGGGCTGTCCTAGAGGTGGCTAGAATGTGTCGGGGGGGGGGGCGGGGGGAAGCAGAATGGGCTGTCCTAGAGGTGGTCGGGAGGTGGGTCAGGGTGGACCGAGAGCCGGAACGGGCATGGGGTGGACTGAGAGGGTGAAGAGGTGTAGGGGCAGGTTACCTTAGAGTGGTCAGAAGGTGGGAGGGATTGGTGGCTTGCTGGGGAGGGGTCTGTATTCTATGCACTATTCCTTATCTAATTGGACTATCTTCTATGTATTTGTTGTTTTTACTTTTGTGATGTGGGATTTGAGGTTTTTTCTCCTTTTCCCTGAAAACTTTGAACTTTGCCCCTCTCCCCTGTAAAACTGTTTCTCTCTATACAGCTATTGATATTAATTATTTGTAAGTATTTTAAAATTGTGGGTTACTGTTCGGAGGGTCGGTATGGATGTGTTGGCCATAGGGCCTGCTTTTTGTTTTGAAACAAAAGAAATGTCAGATATCCTGCTCACTCTGAGGGAGCAGCGTCACTGCCAGGGACTCTCCACGTGTCAATAAAGGGATGATGGGATAGCAGCCTCTCTCCAGTTATTTCAGGGTAGTTGGAATCTTTTTGTGAAGGTGGAAGTGCCAATACCAGGGGGCATAGGTTAAAGGTGTGAGGGGAAAAGTTTCAAGGAGATGTGAAAGTGTTTTTTTTCACACAGATAGTAGCATGTGCCAGAGAACAAGTAGATGATAATACCAGCAGTTTAAAAGGCATTTAGACAAACACATGAACAGAGGGTTATGGAGCATGTGCAGGCAGATAGGATTAGTTTAGAATAGCTTCGTGGTCAGCACAGACAGAGTGGGCTGAAGGGCCTGTTCCTGTGCTGTCCTGCTCTCTTTTAATAAGAGCAGCTAATGCGGATTGGATGTGATTCCCTCAGTAGTTAAATCGCAGCCAGGTCGAGACAGAGGCTAAGAATGCCCCTGAAGAAGGTTTTTTAATCCTGCCGTGTGCCAGTGAGAGTCTTCCCCTTTCAGGACAAAGGGAAGAGCCGGTGCGTGTGCCTTTAAATGTTGAAACTGACACAAGGAAGTGAATCTTTTTGAATAAAAGAGCCAATGAGAGGAGTTGCTTTTGATTGAATCTGGGCTGTGCAAAGGGTATCGGCCTCTGATTGGAGCGGGGTGTGTGTGGGGGGGTGTGTAGGGAGGGGTGCTGGTTCCTGTCGATCGCGCTGGGATTGTGTCGGAGTCTGGAATCCGGAGAAAGAGGCGAGCCGTTATTTTTGCTTCAGATAGATTTGCTCCGGAGGTAGGTGTGTTTCTGCTCTCACTGTGTGGGGTTCACTCAGCCCAGGATGAGGATGAGGATGAGGATGAGGATGCTCTGGGGCGGTCGGTTCAAACCCAGCAGACGGTCACCTGTCTGCTCTGGGGCTGAGTGAGGATGGAGGGATTGTGTCTGTGACAGGCGCTCTCCTCTTGGCCGGTCAGCTCCTGCAGTCCCCTGCCTGACATACAGCACAGGCCTTGTGCTGTTCCATTCTGCTCCCCTTGGAAGGTGGTCTAAACTAAAAACTGACTCCTGAATGTGAGGAATGAGCCGAGTACCTGGGTGTCAGAGCACACTGTCCCTCTGGTTCACCTGCTCTCCTCGTATCGACACTGCATAGTATCTAGATAAGCTACCATTAATAAACATTCCAAGAATCTGCTCTCGTGCAACACTGCTTTACCATGTCCCCCACCCCAAAAAAAGCCGGAAATCTTGAGCTAATTCGATTTTTTGCTTCAGAAGCTCAGCACGACTTGGCGTTCTGAAGAGGGGTCACTGGGAGCCGAACCATTGATTGACTCTGCTTCCTCTCCACAAACGCTGCTCGAGCTGCAGAGTTTCTCCAAGGGTTTACTGTGCCCTGAATCGCCAAGAGCCACTGTTGTAAACATGAAGCAGTATTGAAAGGTTCAGGCGTTTAGTGGTGGAGGTGAAGGGAGAATTGATCTGCTGTTCAAAATCTGTACCTTGAAGGAAAGGACGTCAGTGGATGTGGTCTGTTTGAATTTTCAGAGAGTTTTTGCTAAGATCCCACACAAGCAGTTAGTAAGGTAATGTTAGACTTCATGGGATCAGGGATCCTCTTGTATGGATGGAGAATTGATTTGACTTATTATTATTGTCACGTACCCAGACACAGTGAAAATTGTGTTTTACACTCCGTACAGATCATACTATACAAAGTGCATTTGGGTAATAGAATAGTTTCCACGCTGTAAGTAATCTAATCTAAAAAACAGAACAAAGCATAATGTTACGGCTGCAGAGAAGAAGCACAGAGAGCAAGATCAACATCAAACCTAAAATTTGAGAGGTCTATTCAGAGTCAAATAACCCTGGGGAAGAAGCTGGCCTTTAATCTGTTGGTAAACTTCTGCCTGCATCGCTTGAGGGTGGCACGGTGGCTCATTGGTTAGCACTGCTGCCTCACAGTGCCAGGGACCTGGGTTCAATTCCTATCTTGGGCAGACTCTCTGTGTGGAGTGGGTTTCCTCCCACAGTCACAAAGATGTACAAGTCAGGGGAATTGGCCATGCTAAGTTGCCCATAGTGTTAGGTGCAATAGTCAGGGGTAAACATGGGGTAGGGGAATGGGTCTGGGTGGATGGCTTACTCTTCAGTGGGCCGGTGTGCACTTGTTGGGCCTAAGGGCCTGTTTCTACATGGTAGAGAATCTGATCAGCCAAATGATATGTTGTCCTTCATTTGGGGCAGTTTGAAGACAGAAGGTATCTTACCATAGTTGTAACCTGTATTGTGTACAGCTTTGGTCTCCTTTTTCTGAAGACTTATTTACTTTTTGAGGGAGTGCAATGGGGGATCACCAGATTAATCCTTAGTGTGGCAGGATGGACTGAGGACAGATCAAGGAAAATAGTCTGTTTTCTAGAAGTTTGAAGAAAAAGAGATGAATGTAATGAAACTCTTAAAATTCTTACAGGGTGGATGTGGATAGGAAGTTTCCCCTGGCTAGTGAGACTAGAACCAGGGACATAATTTCAGGACAAGGATCAGGCTGTGTAAGACTGAGATGGGGAAGAATTTCTTCACTTGGGGAGTGGTGAATCTTTTGGCGTGTCTACCTCAGAGGACTGTGGAAGTGCATCTTTGAGTAGGTTCAAGACCGAAATTGATGGGTTTCTGGAGACTTGTCATTCAGGGATCATCTACTGAATGTACAATGTCTTTGCCACTGTTCTTATAGAAAGAGCTGTTCAGTTTTTAGCCATCGACTTGTACACTGTCGCAATAATACTGAAGACTTGTGCTCCACAACTTCCCACATCTCCAGCCATGCTGTTTCAATACAGTTACAAGACTGGCATCTACCTGACAATGTGGAAAATTGTCTAGGAATGTCTGGTACACAGAAAGCAAGACAAATTCAACTTGACTGTTTAGCAAGGTTAGATCTGATAGAATACAGGGAGAACCAGCCATTTGGATACAGAGCTGGCTTGAAGGTAGGAGACAGAGGGTAGTGGAGTGTTGCTTTTCGGACTGGTGGCATCCTGCTGGTCACAGGCCTCAAGGATGAGTGTTGGGTTCACTGCTTTTTGCCATTTATATAAATGACTTGGATGTGAACATAAGAGGTATGGTTAGTAAGTTTGCAGATGACACCAAAAATTGGTGGTGTAGAGAACAGTGAAGGAGGTTACCTCCGTACACTGAAATCTTGATTAGATGGGCCAGTAGGTCGAGGAGTGGCAGATGGAGTTTAATTTAGATAAATGTGAGGTGCTGCATTTTGGAAAGGCAAATCAGGGTACAACTTATACACTTAATGGTAAGGTCCTGGGGAGTGTGATTGAACAAAGAGACCTTGGCATGAAGGTTCATAATTCCTTAAAATGGAGTTGCAGGTAGACCGGATAGTGAAGAAGGTGATTGGTATGCTTGCCTTTATTGGTCAGTGCATAGAGTACAGGAGTTGGGAGGTCATGTTAGGGCTGTACAGGACACTGGTTAGGCCCCTTTTGGAATATTGTTCAATTCTGGTCTCCTTGCTTTAAAAAGATGTGAAACTTGAAGGGGTTCAGAAAAGATTTACAAGGATGTTGGAGGGTTTGAACTATAGGGAGAAGCTGAATAGGCTAAGGCTGTTTTCCATTTACCATCAGAGGCTGAGAGACCTTGTAGAAGTTAATAAAATTTTTAAGAGGAGCATAGATAGGATGAAATAGCCAAGATCTTTTCCCTGTGTGAAAGAATCCAAAACTAGAGAGCATAAATTTAAGGTGAGAAAGGAAACCTTTAAAAGGGAACTAAGGCCATTTTTTTTCTAATGCAGAGGGTGGTGCATGTATGAAATGAGCTGCCAGAGGAAGTGGTGGAAGCTTTACAATTACAACCTTTTTTAAAGGCATCTGGATTTCTATATGAATAGAGATTCAGGCATATAGGCTAAATGTGAGCAATTTGGACTAAATTTAGGATATCAGTTGGCGTGGACAAGTTGGACCAAAGGGTCAGTTTCCATGCTGCACAGCTCTGACTCTTCCACCTTGTCAGTTTACTCTCGATCATCAATAAAATGTTGGACCATCTCTAACAAGAGAGAATCTAACCCTTTGACACTCGATGGCACTGCCATTGCTGACTTCCCTACAATAAATATCCTTGGCTTTATCATTGACCAGAAACTGAACTGGATTCTCTGTATAAATACTGCCTACAAGAGCAGGTCAGAGGTGAGGAATCCTGCATCAAGTAACTCCCCTCCTGACTCCACTAAACCTGTCCAAGGCACCAGTCAGGAGGGTGATGGCATATTCCCCACTTGCTTGGATGAATGCAGCTCCAACAACACTCAAAGCGCAACTTTATTCAGGACAAAAACAGCTCCCATGAATGGCCCCATATCACTCAAAAGTTCATTTCCCGTCCCATTAAGGTTAAATGGCAGTAGTGTGTGCATCTACAAGATCATTGTACAGTACAGAAGTGGCCCTTCAGCCCATCAAGTCTGTACCACCCAAAGTATATTATTACCCACACTGGTCCCATTTTCCTACATTAGACCCATAGCTTTGAATGTTTTGATGATGATAGTGCTTATCCTAGTACCTTTTTAAAGGTTAGGAGGTTTCTGGCCTCCATTACACTCGGGGAATGAACTTCCCAATGTACTACCTAAATTCACCAAGGCTCCTTGATCTATGATATAGTCCTTTGTCAAATGCCATTTTGCAAATCAATATAGGCAAAGTCAAAATATTTTGATAAGTAACAATGATAGCTATTCTAGAATTAGAATAATTTTAAATTAATCAAACACAATTTGCATTTAACAAATGTCTTTAATAAATTAATCTGTACTCCTTGAATTGCTAGTTAATTTTGTTTTGTTGCATTCTTGCTATAAAGTTCCCTAACATGGATTGTTAGACTGACTAAACGATAGTTACTGGTTTATAACCTACTGTTTTTCTTTAAACAGGGCTGTGACATTCGCAATTCTCCTGTTTTCTGGCACCATATTGAAGGAGGATTGGAAAATTCTGTCAACAGCCCCTGGAATTTCAAATGAACCTCCCTCAGTGACTTGGATACATCAATCTCTCACAGGTAATTTTTCAAAGAAATATAAAAAGTCAAAGTAGGACTTGGCCACTCGGCCCACATCTGTCCTGTGTATTCTCCACGTCCCTTTACTCCCTGAGAGTCCCAGCCTTAAATGTATTTAGCAGTGGAGACTCCAAAACCCTCTCGGGACTTGTAAAGATTTGCAGCCTTTCAGGTGAAGACACTTCTCCTCATCTCAGTCCCAAATGGTTGTCCTCTTATCCTAAGACTCTACCCTTGTGCTTTAGATTCTTCAACCAGAGGGAGATAGCCCCTGTGTTGACCTTGTCAAGCTCCTTCAGAATCTTCTGTCAATCGATGAAATCACATCTTCAAAACTCCAGAGAATTTGACCCAATTTACTCAGCCTCTCTCCATAGGACCACTGTCTCCTACCAGGGGCCAATTGGTGAGCATTTGCTCTACTATCGACATTACACCAGAATATCAAAAAAGGAGAGAAACCGATCATCTTGGCTCGTGAGTTTGCTCTGCCATTCTGTAACATCATGGCTGATTTGAATTTGGCCATAATTCCACTTTCCTGTCTACCCCCCATCATAACCCTTGTGCCTCCTTTTGTAGATTAAATGTCTGAAAATCTGTCTCCCTCAGCCTTGAATGTGTTCAACAAGCCAGCCTCTACTGCTAGGGAATAAAATTCCAAAGATTACCCACCCTTGAGAGAAGAAATTGTCCCTCCGTTTTGTGTTAAATCCTATCATTTGGGATTTTGTGAGGGATGAGCGTTTCTCTTGATTAAGGTTAGTTTATTAATGGATTAATGTAATTCACTTCCAAGGGGTAAGACATGGCAGGAGAGCTCCTAATCATAGTCTGCCCCTCTTGCTTGATGTGGGAAGCTGGGCACCCTTTCAGTGCCCAGGACCTGAATGGAAACATTTCTTGCATGCAGCTGTAGTTCATGAAACCCTGAGATTTGAGATGGAGTGGTGTCTGGAGGCATCGTGGAGTATTTGCAACATGGAGAATATCATGGATAGATTCTGAATGGTGTGGAAAGTAGGAGGCTTTTCCCCAGGGTGGGGGGAGTAAATTACTAGGGAACACTGGTTCAAGGTGCCAGGGGTGAGGGAGGGGTGGTTTTAAAAGAAAAGCCAGGCAAGCTTTTCAGACGAAGGGTGGTGAATGCCTGGAATGCACTGCCCGAGGAAGTGGAAGCAGACACAATAGCAGCATTCAAGTACCTGAACAAATACATCGATAAATTCAGGCTTTTGCCTGAAACGTTGGTTTTCCTGCTCCTGGGATGCTGCCTAACCTGCTGTCCTTTTCCAGCACATACTAATCTTGACTCTGATCTCCAACATCTGCAGTCCTCACTTTTTTGCTTAGGGAATAGAGGGATAAAAATGAAGACATTTTTGCATGGAAAGGCAAAATGTGTCAGCTCAGGCCTGGAGCATTGGAGGTTTCTGTGCTGTGTTGGAGTTGATAGATTTCACATGATTTGATCAGTGTTTGAAGTCCTTATTGATGCTGGCCTAATTGACTCATCTGCTGATACAGTCTTTTGCATCTATGTGAATTTTTTTCACATGGTGAAGCATTTCCGATATAGTTACTTGTTTGCCTTTGAACATTATATGGAAGGCCCTTGATTCTGAAAGTGTTTCCTAATTCAAGATGCCCTCACAAACTAAACCTCTTTCATGGGTCAATCCCCATCAAACACTTGCATTGAAACTTAATAGGGTCTGGGGTCAATGTATACACCACTATGGAATCTTAGCTTGGTCAGGACACCCACCAGTGATGGTTGTGTCTGAGACATTGTCTGTAATGTATGTTTCAATGAATATGACTGTCAGACTGTTGCCTGACTCATTTATGGGGCAGCTCTTCCAATATTAGCATAAATTCCCAACTGTTAGCTTGGAGAACTTTGGCTTAGCTTGGCCTTTGTCATGCCCAAATATGATGCCTTGGTTAGTGCCTGAAGGTTGATCTGATGCGTGTTATGTTTTTATGTAGTAGATTGATACAACTTAGGGGTAAGTGAGGACTGCAGATGTTGGAGATCAGAGTCGAGAGTGTGATGCTGGAAAAGTACAGCAGGTCAGGCAGCATCCAAGGAGCAGGAGAATTGGCGTTTCAGCCAAAAGCCCTTCATCAGATGGATATACTCTATGGATTTCAATAGGTCTTGGAATAAGTTTCCACATGGCGGGCTGCTCTGGAAGGTTAGATTGCATTGAATCAAAGGAGGGCTGGCAAATTGGATAAACAATTGGTTTGATAGTAGGAAGCAGAGGTTAATAGAAGGACACTAGTCAGACTGGAGGACTGACTAGTGGTATACCTCTGGTCAGTGCTGGGCCCATTGCTGTTTGTTATCTATAATCAATTATTTGGATGAGAATGTACAAGGCCTGATTAGATTAAATTCCCTACAGTATGGAAACAGGCCCTTCAGCCCAACACGTCCACACTGACCCTCCAAAGAGTAACCCACCCAGACCTATTCCCCTACCCTATATTTACCCCTGACTAATGCACCTAACACTACGGGTAATTTAGTATGGCCAATCCACTGATCTGCACATCTTTGGATTATGGGAGGAAACCGGGGCAAACCCATGCAGACATGGGAAGAATGTGCAAACTCCACACAGGCAGGGGCCCAGGTCCCTGGCGCTGTGAGGCAGCATTGCTAACCACTGAGCCACCATGCCGCATGATTAGTCAGTTTGTAGATGACATCAAATAGGTTATGATGGACAGTGAGGAAGGTTATCAGAAATTGCAGCAGGAACTTGATCAGCTGGGGAAATGGGCCAAGAAATGGCAAATAGAGTTTAATAGAGGTAAGTGTCAGGTGTTTCATGGCAAATGGTAGGACCTTAGGAAGTGTAGTGGAACAGAGGGACCTTGGAGTTTGGGTGCACAGTTCTCTGAAAGGGGAATCACAGGTAGACAGGACAGTGAAGAAGGCTTTCTGGCGCATTGGCCTTCATCAGTCAGGGCACTGAGTGTAGAAGTTGGGAAGTTATGTTGCAGTTGTACAGGACATTGGTGAGGCCATGCTTGGAGTATTGTGTTCAGTTTTGGTCACTTTTTGTCTGCACTCTTTTCAGTTGAATAAAATCCTTCCTGTAGAAATTTACAAGGATGTTGCCAGAACTCAAGGGTCTGAATTGTAGGAGAGGTTTGACAAGCTAGGACTTTTTTCCTTTAAGCATAGGAGACTGAGGGGGGGCACAGCGCCAGAGATCCGGGTTCAATTCCCGCCTCAGGCGACTGACTGTGTGGAGTTTGCACGTTCTCCCCGTGTCTGCGTGGGTTTCCTCCGGGTGCTCCGGTTTCCTCCCACAGTCCAAAGATGTGCAGGTCAGGTGAATTGGTCATGCTAAATTGCCCATAGTGTTAGGTAAGGGGTCGATGTCGATGTAGGGGTATGGGTGGGTACGCTTCGGCGGGGCGGTGTGGACTTGTTGGGCCGAAGGGCCTGTTTCCACACTGTAAGTAATCTAATCTAATCTAATCTTACAGAAGTGTATAAAACCATGAGAGGTGTGGATAGGATGAACGCACTCGGTCGTTTTCCCTGGGTTTGGAAATCAAGTCCTGGAAGGCATTAATTTAAGATAAGAGGGAAAGAATAAAAGGGAATCTGGCAACTTTTTTTTTACACAGAGGGTGGTATGCATCTGCAAAGAACTGCCAGTGGAAGTGGTTGAGGTGGGTACACTAACAACATTTAAAAGGGATTTGGACAAACGTGGATAGGAAAGGATTAGAAGGCCTTTAAAAACAGCAGAGGATAATTTTAAACAATGAGGGAAGAGAAAATGAAATATGAGGGGAGTAAAATTAAAGAAGATTGCAAGAGTTGCTTTAGCTATCTAAAAGGTAGAGAGGCAGTATTGGACCACTGGAAAATGAAACTGGAGAAGTAGTAATAGGGAACCAAGAAATGGTGGTGGAACTACATGGGTACTTCACATCAATGTTCATAGTGGCAGATGCTAACAATGCACTATAACTTTGAGAGTCAGGAGGTAGAGGTGAGTGTAGTGGCTATGATCAAGAAGGTGCTGGGGAAGCTGAAATTCTGAAATCCGATAAATCACGCAAACTACGTGAAGAACATGAAAAGTTGGAGCAGGAGTCGGCCTCTTGCCCCATCGAGCCTGCTCCACCATTCTGTAAGATCACTTCTTATCTTTTAATGGACTTACCCTCCTGCTCACCATAACCTTTAATTTCTTAACCATTCAAAAAGCTATCTATCTTAAAAACATTCAACAAGGTAGCATTATTTGCTTCAATAGGCAGGGGATTCTACATATTCACAACCCTTTGGGTGAAAAGGTTCCTCCTCCAGTCAGTCCTAAATCTGCTCCCCCTTATTTTGAGGCTATGCCCTCCAGCTCTAGTTTCACCTGCCAGTAGAAACAACCTCCCTGGTTCTAACTTATCTATTCCCTTCATAATTTGGTTTGTTTCTATAAGATCCCCCTTCCCCCCCCTCATTCTTCTAAGTTCCAATGAATATCTACCCAGCCTACTCTATCTCTCCTCATAAGGCAATCTTCTGAATTTCGGAATCAACTGAGTGAACCTCCTCTGCACCCACTGCAGTGCCAGCTCATCCTCTCAAGTAAGGAGACCAAAACTGCACACCGTACTCCAGGTGTAGCCTCACGAGTACCTGAGACCGCTGCAACATAATCTCCCTGCTTTTAATCTCCATCCCTCTAGATGGACTGGATGGGCTATACTGCAGGGTTCTGATGGACATAGTTGAGGTTGTAGAGGCATTGGTAATCCATCTTTCAGGAATCGCTGGAGTCAGGGAGGCTTCCGTAGGACTGGAAAATGGCAAATGTAACAGCCCTGTTTAAGAAGGGAGGGAGGCAGAAAGGGGGAAAACGACAGCTGTCAGGCTGACCTCAGTCATTGGTAAGATATCAGAGTCCATTATTAAGGATGAGATTGCAGAGTACTAGGAAGTGCATGGGAAAATAGTGCTGAGTCAGCACGGCTTCATCAAGGGGAGATCATGCCTGACAATCAGTTAGAGTTCTTTGAGGAGGTAATGAGAAAGTTAGACAAAGGAGAGCCAGTGGGCATATCTAATGGATTTCCAGAAGGCCTTTGACAAGGTGCCGCACAGGAGGCTGCTCAATAAGCTAAGAGCCCGGGGTGTTAGGAGCAAGGTACTGTCATGGATCAGCTGACTGGCAGAGAGTGGAGATAAAGGAATCTTTTGCAGGGTACCAGCTGTGGGGTTCCATAGGGGTCAGTATTGAGACCTTTGCTATCCATGTTTTATGCTAACTATCTTGATGATAAAACTGAAGGCACTGTTACTAAATTTGCAGATGACACAAGGAGAGGTGGAGGAACAGATAATGTTGAGGAAGTGCATAGGCTGCAGAAGGACTTGGACAGGCTAGGCAAGTGAGCAAAGCAGGTGCAGGTAGAACACAATGTGGGAAAGTGTGAGGTTATGCTCTTTGGTAGGAAAAGGCATGGGCTATTTTCTAAATGCAGAAAGGCTTCGGAAATCTGAAGCACAAAGTGACATGGCAGTCCTGGTTCAGGTTAACATGCAGGTTCAGTTGATGGTGAAGAAGGCAAATGCAATGTTGACATCCATCTCAAAAAGGCTCAAGGACAAGAGCAGCGATGTATTGCTGAGGCTATATAAGGCTCTGGTCAGACACCATTTGGAATATTGTGAACAGTCTGGGGCCCTGTTTGGTGAAAGGTTGTGCTGGCTTTGGAGGGAGTCCAGAGGAGGTTTACAAGAATTATCCTGGCAATGAAGGGCTTGTTATATGGACTGGTTGAGGAATGTACATTATAGAGTTTAGAAGGATGAGGTGGGGGGGTAGGGGAGGAATCTGATTAAAACTTAGGATACTGATGGGCCTGGATAGAATGGACGTGAGAGAGACTAGGATCCAAGGGCAGCCTCAGTGAAGGAACAGCCCTTTAGAACTGAGGTGAGGAATCTTTTTCAGCTCGAGGGTGTTTAATCTGTGGAACTCATTGCTGCAGAGGGCTGTGGAGGCCATGTTGTTGAGTGTACTTAAGACGAATAGGTCCTTGATTAGTAAGGGTATGGAGAGAGAAGGCAGGAGAATGGGTTTGAGAATTACATCAGCCATGATCGAATGGCAGAGCAGAGTTGATGGTGGGCTGAATGGCCTAATTCTGCTCTGAAATGCTATGGTCTTATCACCATTTGCATTCCAACTACTGCTTGTATCAACAATTTGTTAATTTACCACCGTTTACAACCACTGTCAGTCAGCATTTCCTACCAAAGTGGCCAATTTCACACTTACCTATGTCATACAGTATATGCTGTGTATTTTCCTACTGTCACATCTAAGTTGCCCTGAAAGTTGATTTAACATACTTCCCACCACTCAATACCACCTGGTTTTGTATTCTCAGCAAACTTTGAAATATTGCATTTGATTCCTTCGTCCAAATTGATTTTGAGATTAAATTAGATTCCCTACAGTATAGAAACAGGCCCTTTGGCCCAACAAGTCCACACCAACCCTTCGAAGAGTAACCCACCCAGAACCACTCCCCTACCCTATATTTACCCCGACTAATGACGTAATACTACAGGCAATTTAGCGTGGCCAATTCACCTAACCTGCACGTTTTTGGATTGTGGGAGGAAACCAGAGGAACCCCACGCAGGCACAGGGAGAATGTGCAAACTCAACACAGACAGTTGCCCGAGGTTGGAATCGAACCCGGGTCCCTGGTGCTGTGAGGCAGCAGTGCTAACCACTAACCAACTGTGCATACCTAATGTTGTGAATAATTGGGACCTGATCCTTCATGTACCCTGATTATCACTGCCTTCCATCCTGAAACCAATTTTTTTTTTTGCTTTGCGAATTTCCTCCTTCCCAGTAGACTCATGTTCCTCAAGCTTTGAAGACAGAACTAAAATAATTGTTTGCTTGTTCTGCCTTTTCCTTGTTCTGTTATCCATTCTCCTGTTTGAGATAATAAGGGGGTCTATATTTGTCGTCTTTAATCGTTTTGGTTTTTTTTCTTTTTGCATACTTACTTTTATAGCCAGCTGTTATTGTCCTTGCAAGTTTATTCTCACACACTATTTTCTTTCCCTTCCTGGTCAACATCTTGGTTATCCTTTTTGTTGAGAAGAAAGTGAGGACTGCAGATGCAGGAAATCAGAGTCCAAAAGTGTGGTACTGAAAAAGCAAAGCCAGTAACTGGCTGTCCTTACCCTTTTTGCTGAGTTCTGAACTGTTCCCGCTCCTCGGGCTTGCTACGTTTTCTAGCAACTTTATATGATTCCTCTTTGGGTTGAATACTATCCTCCATTTCTTTGGTTGGGCCACTTTTTTCCTTTTTATGTTCTTTCACCCAAAAGGCATTTATAACTTACAATGAAGATTGCTCAACAGATGATCCAGCAATAGGAAGGGTTTTTTTTTATTTTTGTTGTAAGGTGGCAATTGTAGGGTGTAGGGATTCAGGGATTTGGTGGCAAAAGCAGGGGAGTGAATTTGAGGTCACCCCCATGCTTTCCCCATCCATTGCCTCTGACAGGGTCATCTCTAATTGTTCCAAAGTTCCCCACCACCCCGCTCCCTGATTATGCCCTACCCCATTGGCAGAACCGATCCAGCAGAGGTTGGTGGCACAGTGGTATATAATCAGAATGAAACCGCCTGCTGGTTACCACCTACCAACCTCCCTCTGCTGCTGAATCAGTATTCCTCCATGTTGAACAACACTTGGAGGAAACACCTGAGGGTGGCAAGAGTGCAGCATGTACTCCTGGGTGGGTGGGTTCACTGTCCACCACCGAGAGTGGCTCAACAGCAGCACCACTGATCCAGTTGGTCAGGTCCTAAAGGAAATAGCTGCTAGTCTTGGTTTCAGCCAGGTGGTGAGGGAATTATCAGGAAGGAAAAACATATTTTACCTTTATCCATACCAATCTGCTTGCTGCAGATGTTTTGTCTATGACCGTATCAGTAAGAGTGACTGACGGCCTGCCTTCATATTGACAAGACCATCCATCATGTTGTGTGGCCCTGTGTTCTGAATGGACTAGCTTCAAACAGATCAAGACTTGGCATCCATGAGGTACGGTGGGCTATCAACAGCAGCAGAAACATACCCTAATGCCATCAGTAACCTCATAGCCTAACATATCAATCATTACCATTAAACCAAGGGATCAACTCTGGTTGAATGGAGAGTGTCGGAGGGCATGGCAGGAGCATACCTGGTGAAGATTTAATAAAAAAGGACTATTTGTTACCCAAACAGCACAAGCAGCAATTGATGGAGCTAGGTGACTCCTCAACCAACACATCAGCTCAAAGGTCTCTAGTTCTACCACAGCTGGTTGTGAATGGTGGTGGACAATTAAGCAACTCCCAAATATCCCCATCTTCAATGTTAGCAGAACCCAGCACATCAGGCTGAAGCATTCACAGCAATCTTCTTCAGCCAGACATGCTGAGTGGGTTATCTATCTTAACCTCCTATAGTGGTCCCTACATCACAGATACCAGTCTTCAGCCAGTTTGATCCCCTCCACATGAAATCAGGAAAAAGGCACTGGATGCTACAAAGGCTGCAGACCTGATAACATTCTGGCATTAATACTAAAGACCTGTGCTCCAGAACTTGCCGCTCCCCTAGTCAAGCTCTTCCAGTACAGCTACAACACTGGCATCTACCCAACAGTATGGCAAACAGTCCAGGTGTGTCTTGTACACACAAAACAGGAGAAATCCAAAACAGCCAATTACTGCCTCATTAATCTACTGTCCATCTTCAGTAAAGTGATTGACTGTGTCATCGACAGTGCTATTAAGCAGCACCTGCTCAGCAATAACCTGCTCAGTTGACACCCAATTTGGGTTCTGTCAGGGCCGCTCAGCTCCTGACCTCATTACAGTCTTAGTTCAAACATGGATAAAACAGCTGAATACCAGAGGGAAGGTGAGAGTGACAGCTCTTGACATCAAGGCTGCATTCAACTGAGTACGGCATCAAGGAGCCCATGCAAAGCTGGAATCAATGGGTAACGGGCAAACTCTCTGCTGGTTGGAGTCATACCTGACACATGAAGAGGATTGTGGTTGTTGCAGGTCATTCATTTCCACTCTAGAACATCCCAACCATCTTCAGCTGCTTCATCAATGCCGCCACCCCCCCCCCCCCCAGTCATAAAGTCAGAAGTGGGGATGTTCATCGATTGCGCAAATGTTCAGCACCATTCGTGCTGCCTCAGACACTGAAGTGGTCCACGTTCAAATGCAACAAGACCTGGACCATGTCCAGGCTTGGGTTGACAGTGGCAAGTAACTTTAACACCACACATGCCAGGCAATTACCATCTCCAATAAGGATTAACTTAACCATTGCCCTTCACTGGTATCGCCACCATTTAATCCCCCACAATCAACAACCTGGGAGTTACTATTGCACTGGATTGGTCATATAAACACAGTGACTGTAAGAACAGGTTGGGGACTAGGAATTCTGCAGTGGGTAACTCACCTCCTGATTCTCCAAAGCCTGTATGCTGTCTACAAGGCACAAGTCAGGTTTATGATGGAATATTCCCCACTTGCCTGGATGAGTGCTGCTCCAACACTCAAGAAGCTTGATGCTATCCAGGACAAAGCAGCCCGCTTGATTGGCACCACACTTGGGGTGGCATGATGGTTCAGCAGTTAGCACTTCTGCCTAACAGTCCCAGGGACTTGGGTTTGATTCCACCCTTGGGTGACTGTCTGTGTGGAGTTTCCACATTCCCACTCTGTCTGCATGGGTTTTCTCCGGGTGCTCTAGTTTTCTTCCACAGTCCTGTGCAGCTTAGGTGGATTGGCTATGCTAAATTGCCCACAGTGTTCAGGGATGTGCAGGTTAGGTGAGTTAGCCATGGCAATGCAGGGTTACAAGGGTGGTGTAGGGGGCTGGGTCAAGATTGGATGCTCTCGGTGGGTTGATGTGGACTTGATGGGCTGAATTGCCTGTTTCCACACTGCAGGGATTCTACCTACCCATAAACATTCACTTCCGTCACCATCTATGCTTAGTAGTAGTTGTGTGTACTGTCTACAGGATGCCCTACAGTAATTTACCAAGGGTTCTTAGACAGCACCTTCCAAACACGCAATTACTACTATCTAGAAGGACAAGGGCAGCAGATACATGGCAACACCACCCGCAAGCTCTTATTCAAGCCGCTCACCAACCTGACTTGGAAGTATATTGTTGTTCCTTTGTTATTGCTGGATCAAAATCCTGTGGAGTTCCTGTCCCAGTGATATTGTGGTTTAACCTACAGCACATGGATTGGAGTGATTCAAGAAGGCATCTCACCGTTATCTTACCTTCTCAAGGGCAATTAGAGATGGGCAATAAATGCCCATGTACCACAAGTGAATTTTTTAAAAAGTGGCCAGTTAAGTCTATATTTATGGGTCTTATTTGACCATGTAAGAGCCTTAATTGGTGATGAGTCACAAAAGACCCCATTGGATCTTCTCTCCCAGCACTTAATTGCCGAGCTGGTGAGAAGGGACAAGTACCTCTCTAGGGCAAATTTACACTATTTCCCAATTTTTCACAACCTTCTTGGCACCTCCAGCTAGGAAAGTTCTGCTAAGTCCTGCTACAATTGTGTAGGGTTTTGGTGAGACTAAATCTGGAATACTGTCGGGTTTGGGCCTCTAGGTTTGTAATGGGGTGGTATGACAAAGATTCATTGGACTGATATGAAGATGTTTTGTAATATTAATGTGTTACTTGAAAACTTGCGTTCTAAAGTAGAGGTAAATAGGGCTGAAGTTGTGCAAAGGTAACTTTTTTTTAAGAGTCAGAAATTCACTTTGCTTTGACCCATGGGTCGAAGCGGCATTTCCAAGAAGTCATGCAACTTGGTCTAAATGATTTGATAAGCTGCCTGGTGAGAGAATTGCTGACCCTGTGAAAGGAAAGTCAAGAGGCTAAAAGCAGCTTTAGTTCAGAAGAAGTGTTGCACACCAGCAGATGTGCTATTTAGCAAGCTGAAACTTGTCAAAGTAATTGGATAAAATGTGTTTTCAGTTGGGTGCAGAGAGAAGAAACAGTGAGTTAGCTTATTTGAAGAGAATCCCTTTAGCTGAATATGGTGAAATTGATTGAAAGGAAGCAGTTATGACTTTGACGATTGAATTGAAGACAATATAGGAGTGATACATTACTGGGGTTGACTGTCAAGGAAATTGTTGGGTAAAAGAAATCTTTTGGTATTTAATAAGATCTTTTCCAATATCTTGTAAATATTTATCTTTTTTTTCTTCTTGAGTGCAATAAACCTTTTTCTTAAAAGTACATTGGAAGCCTATTATGAATGTGCTGGAAAATGGGATTTGAATAGTTAGGTAGCTATTTTAACGAGCACAGACTTCATATGACGGGCCCTTTTCTGTGTTGTAGACCTCTATCACTAATGTGATAGACCAATACCAATAACCAAGTCACAAAAATAAATTTGTGTACTATCAAGTCAAGGTTTACTTTTGGATATGACTTATCCTATATTACTATTGGCTGAGATCATATCAATTGGATCCTGAGGTGACGATGTTACCCTGTGATGAGAGATGAGTAAATTGCGCATATGTTCTCTGCAATTTAGGGTAATGAAGGGCAATATTATTGAACCATTCAAAAATACAGGAGATGCTCAGAGAGAGAGATTCCCCAACCAGCAGAAACAAAAACTCAGTGGCACAGTCTCAGAATAACAGGCTGATTATTTAGGACTGGGATGAGAAGGGTTTTGAATCTTTGGAATTCTCCACCACAGAGGGTTGTGAATGTTTCATCATTGAATATATTCAAAGACTATATGACACAGGAGCAGAAATTAGGCCATTTGGTCCGTTGAGTCTGCTCTGCCATTCAATCATGGCTGATAGAGTGAGGTTGAAAACCTGTTTTTCTCCATAACCTTTGATCCCCTTGACAATCAGGAACCTATCGATCTCTGTTTTAAATCTACTCAATGACCTGGCCTCCACAGCCTCTGTGGCAATGAATTCCACAGATTCGTCACTCTCTGGCTGAAGACCCTTTTCCTTTTAACTCTGTTCTAAAGGGTCTTCCCTTTACTCTAAGGCTGTGCCCTTGGGTCCTCATCTCTCCTGCCAATGGAAACATCTTCCCCAAGTCCATGCTTTCCAGGCTGTTAGGTATTCCGTAAGTTTCAATCAGATCAACTCTGAATATAGTCCCAGAGCCCTCAACAGTTTCTCATATGTTAAGCTGATCATTCTCGTGAACCCCCTCTGGACCTGCTCCAGGATTAATACAAACATCTTTAGTAATGGGGCCTAAAATTGCTCACAATACTCCAAATGTGGCCTGATCAGAGCCTTCTAAAACTCAAAAGTATATCTTTGCTTTTATATTTTAGTTCTTTCGAGATGAATGACAACATTGTATTTGCCTTCCTAACTATTGACTCAACCTGCAAGTTTACTTTCAGTGAAATCTGGACCAGGACTCCCAAGTCCATTTGCAATTCAGATTTCTGAATTTTCTCCTGATTTAGAAAGTAGTCCATGCCTCTCTTCTTCCTACCACTGTGCATGACCTCGCACTTTCCTATGTTGTAGTTCATCTGCCACTTCTTTGTCCACTCTCCTAATCTGTCTAAATCTTTCTGCAGCCTCCCTGGCTCCTCAATACTACCTGCCCCTCCACCAATCTTTGTATTGTCTTTGTAGCCAGAATGCCCTCAGTTCATTCATCCAGATCATTTAATGTGTAAAGTGAAAAGTTGTGATCCCAACACTAACCTTTGTGGAACACCACTAGTCACCAGCTTTCTTCCTGAGAAGGACCCTTTTATCCCCACTCTCTGGCTGTCTGGCAGGAGGCAATCTCCCCTCCATGCTAGTACCTGGCCTCTAACACCATGGGCTTTATCTTACTCAGCAGCCTCCTGAGTAAGCTGCTTATTTGGGGCACATTATCAAAGGCCTCCTGGAAGTCCAAATAGATAGCATCCATTGGCTGTCCTTGCCCTTTTTAGCTATTCAGTCGATAAATAGATTGACAAAACTTTAATAAGCTTGTCAAACAGAATTTCCCTGGCCTAAAACTGTGACTTAACAATGCACTAAGAAAATCAAAGTATGAATACACAAAGACGTCCTTTACAAGAGGTGGGTTGATGATTAATTGAAAACTAACTAACCTAATTGTTTCTACCCCCTTTGTTTTTTAAAAAAAATCACATTTACTAACTTCAAATCTGTTGAAACCTTGTCAGAATATAGCAAATTTTGTAAGATCTTTTGAGTGCATGTACTATCTCTGCAGACATTTCTTTAAGAACTCTAGGGCATAGACTATCTGGACCTGGATTTGTTGGTATTTTAGTTCAAGTTTCTTCAATGCTTTTTCTCATTTGACAATGTTTAGGTTGTGCAGTCTTATTTGCCCTTGTATTTCTGATGGGCAATTGATATGGTACCTACCATCATAGTAGAAGGCATTTTTTTCATTGTCTCTTCTATTTCCTTTAATTATCACTGAAACAACCAGTGGTGGAAATCACCAGTGGGTCGGGCAGCATCTGTGGTGAGAGCAAGCCAGTGTTTCCAGTCTAGATGATTCTTCAGAGCTGTGACCTTCACCATTTGTTGTTTTCAGTATAGATACCAGCATCTGCAGTAATTTGCTCCTCCTCATCTATCATGCCTGTTTTCATCTCTAAGTTGCATCCTTTATCTTTTTTAAAGCTGTTTTTGTATTCCTTGCTAGTTTACTCACTCTCACTCTATATTTATTCCCTTTTTTATCAATGTTTGGTGCCGTTTGGGTTTTAAACCACTCCTAGTCCTCTGAATTGTGACTATTTGCAATATTATAAACTGCCTCTTTTAATCTGATCTTATTCTTTTAGTAACGCACAGATGAAGCTTGTGTGGTACGTTATTGTTTCTTAATGGAATAAGTTGAGCATTTTTGAATTGTTTCTTTAAATGTTTCTTCTTATTTACTACATTTTCACTCTATTTACCAAGGTCAACCCTAGCCAGTTACACTCTCATACCGAACTAACCTTAATGTTCTTATTAGTGATTAAGAGTGTGGGCACTTTCAAATCCTAACCTTTTTTATTCCTTCACATCCAGAGTTCTCCTGAGCTGATTCCACCGTTGTCTTTCTGGGAACATATTTAATCTGTCCTCTTGCCATTTTCCCCATGGTTGCTTCCCATGACTCTGACAAAGTAGCTGCCCTCTGTCTATGGACCAGATTGTATTTTGTCTTCACCTTTCCTCAGTTCAGTATTTTCATCCCCAGCCCTTCATCTGTTCCCATAACAACCCAAAGCTTAACTGAGTGATGGTCATAATCTCCAAAATGCCCCTGCCCTGATGTACCTTCCACCTGCTTGGACTCCTTTCTGAATATTAAATTCAGAATTGCCCTTCCCTCATTGGGCTTTCTATGCACACGGCTAATAAATGCAGCTTAAGAATTTTGTTTGCTTTCTAACTTGCACAGTAAAACTATCCCAGTTAATATATGGGTACATAAAACCCCATCCTATTTCTGCCTCACATTTCTTTGAAACATTTGATTCTCTAACTCCCTGACTCTTTTGGGGCTGTGATGCACACCAATAACACGCCTGCCTCTGTGTTTCTTTAAGTCTACCCATACAGCCTTATTTGGTGATCCTTTTAAAGATGTTAACTCTTCTCACTGCTATAATTAATTCTTTGATCGGTATTGCAACCCCCCACTCTCCAGTCTTGTTCAAACACCAGAAATATTGAACTGCCAGTCCTTCCTGTCTTTCAACCAAGTCTTGGTCATAGCTATGATATCATCCTTCCATGTGCCTATCTGTGCTCTTGGCTCATTCTGTATTATTCCTCAGGACTCTTGCATTAAAATATGTTCCATTTAGCCTTGCTAAACTCACTACTTTTCTGTCTTCCAGACTCACTCATTCACTTGCTCAACTTCTAATACCATCTTGGCTTCTGTCTCTCCTCTGAGGTACTTCTCAGGATGCATGTCCTTGCCAATCTAGTTTAAATCCATCCCAACAGCAGCAGCCAAACCCCCACCCCACCACCACTGCATTCCTGGTCAGATGCAAGATGTCCATCTTGTACAGGTCCCAGCTCCACAAAAATAATCCCAATGTCCCTGGAATCTCAGCTTGCACCATCTCCTCAAGCCATGCGTTCATCTGCTCGCTCTTACTATTGTATGTATGACTGTATTAATCTGAACTTTTACTATGTTTGAAGTCTTGCTTTTCAATTTCCTACTTAACTTCCTAAAGTCTGTTTTGTGGTTTCTCATTTTCTCTCTTCCTATATCATTGGTCATATGGTTACGTAGAATTTAATTTTATTAACAATTACATTACAATCACTATTTCTGAGCAGATCTGTGGGATTACTTTGAACTGCCTCATTATGAAACACTAGCTTTAAAATGATGTATTCTTAGTTGGCTCCAGAACGTGTTGCTTGGGGAAGTGTCACAAAAGAATTCTCCGAGTCATCTTCCAGGCACCTTTGCACAATTGGCCTAGTCTATATCAAGATTCATGTTTCCCCTATACTATAACACTACCTGTGTTCTAATCTCAAATTTGTGATTTGATGATTTGTCCAACAGTACAACTACTGTAAGGGGGCCTATTAAAGTGGTCCCACCAGCATTTCTGACTCTTGCTTTTCCTGATTTTTGCTTTCACGCTTTCTATTTCTAGACTTGCAAGTCAAAATTGTCTTTCATTAATGTCACCCTTTCCATCAAGGCTACTTTCATTGTTGCCAACCAGATACAATGATATTGAGACTGTTAAAAATCACACAACACCAGGATTATAGTCCAACAGGTTTATTGGAAGCACTAGCTTTCACAGCGCTCCGAAAGCTAGTGCTTCCAGTTCAATCTGTTGGACTATAACCTGGTTTTGTGTGATCTTTAACTTTGTATGCCCCAGTCCAACATCAGCATCTCCAAATCATAATGAGACTGAGCATTTAGAGTACTGATCAACCAATAGTGTAATATTGAGTAAAGCCAGAACCAATATTTAGTGTGGTCTATGCTGCATCTTCCTCAGAGCTTGTTTTACATTCTCTGCTTCTTGAACTAGTGTCTTAGTGACACTTGAGTTCTGCCACGTTTTTGTGTAACTCAGACTCAGGAAGCACCTGTGGAAAGCCCACTGATGTAACATTGCATCTGCAGTTCTTGGCCACAGAGGAAGTGGTGGAGGCGGGTACAATTACAACATTTAAAAGGCACCCAAATGGTGCATGAATAGGAAGGGTTTAGAGGGATATGGGCCAAATGCTGGCAATTAGGACTAGATTAGGTTAGGATATCTGGTTGGCGCAGATGAGTTCAGCTGGCGGCTCTGTTTCTATGCTTTATGACTGTGTAACATCACACAATCTCTAGTTCACTGGGCACATGATACTAATGAATGTGTACTTGGTTTCATGCACCAATCTATTGGCCCTCTTGTTATGATTCCGGCTGATGTTAATAGTGTACAAGTCAGATGTTGGAGTGAAACCTGGCTTTTGTAACACGAATGTCATTCCATTAGACAATAGGGAAGGTTAGAAAGAATTTGTTACAGACATCAGGTGAGGATTCAAATTCACATTATTCCTTTTATTTAAGCATATCCTTGCAAGCACTCATATCAGAAAAGAGTTACCATGTCTCAACACTAAGGTTCAGACTCAAACTCTGGGTCGGTGTGGACTTGATGGGCCAAATGGCCACCTTCCTTATTGTAGGGGTTCTATGATTCAAACTGGTATTCATCTGGTATTCAGCTATTCATTGAATTTTGGGAAATTGTCTGTGCAGTCACTGGATATAATTTTTCTTAAGCTGACTCCTAAAGTGAGCCATTCACTGAATCCACTGTTACTTCAATTTCAGAACATTTCCATGTGTTCCCTAAACATAGAACATAGAACATAGAACAATACAGCACAGAACAGGCCCTTCGGCCCACGATGTTGTGCTGAACTTCTATCCTAGATTAAGCACCCATCCATGTACCTATCCAAATGCCGCTTAAAGGTCGCCAATGAATCTGACTCTACCACTCCCTCGGGCAGCGCATTCCATGCCCCCACCACTCTCTGGGTAAAGAACCCACCCCTGACATCTCCCCTATACCTTCCACCCTTCACCTTAAATTTATGTCCCCTTGTAACACTCTGTTGTACCCGGGGAAAAAGTTTCTGACTGTCTACTCTATCTATTCCTCTGATCATCTTATAAACCTCTATCAAGTCACCCCTCATCCTTCGCCGTTCCAACGAGAAAAGGCCGAGAACTCTCAACCTATCCTCGTATGACCTACTCTCCATTCCAGGCAACATCCTGGTAAATCTTCTCTGCACCCTCTCCAAAGCTTCCACATCTTTCCTAAAGTGAGGCGACCAGAACTGCACACAGTACTCCAAATGTGGCCTAACCAAAGTCCTGTACAGCTGCAACATCACCTCACGACTCTTGAATTCAATCCCTCTGCTAATGAACGATAATACTCCATAGGCCTTCTTACAAACTCTATCCACCTGAGTGGCAACCTTCAAAGATCTATGTACATAGACCCCAAGATCCCTCTGTTCCTCCACCTGACCAAGAACCCTACCATTAACCCTGTATTCCGCATTCTTATTTGTTCTTCCAAAATGGACAACCTCACACTTGGCAGGGTTGAACTCCATCTGCCACTCCTCAGCCCAGCTCTGCATCATATCTAAGTCCCTCTGCAGCCGACAACAGCCCTCCTCACTGTCCACAACTCCACCTATCTTTGTATCATCTGCAAATTTACTGACCCACCCTTCGACTCCCTCCTCTAAGTCATTAATAAAAAGCCGTCCTTCACTGTCTCATGATCTGCACACTGACTGTTTCCTCTGGATTGTTCTGTTTCTGTGTGTTCCTGGACTCATTGCTACGCAACAATATTTTTAATAATGTATGGAACAGTTAAACCACAGTCCAGCTCAAGACAAAGTTGGTAAAACCTCAAAAATTCATGCAAAGAACACAGACCTTCAGCCTCCTTGGAACCACAGCCTCAAGCTCTCAAATGAAATTCTAAAAATACCTTCCCTTAACCCACAAAATACAAAATAGGAATTGAAGTTGTACATCGTGAATACACTGTAACAACAACACACTGACCCATAGGTTGCATGGGACTGCAAATACCTACTTGTATGTCTAGTGTCTCATTGTTTGCAGGTTTCTGTTGTTTGAGATAAACTCTTCTTGTAGAGATTCAGGAAGGCAGGGACAACCGATGAACAGAAATATTGCGCAGTTAAATTCTTTAAAATAAGTAGCATATTTTCTTCAGTAATAACAATAGCTAGAAATACTCAGCAGACAGCATCTGTGGAGAGACAGTTATGGTTTTAGGCTGAGGGTCTTTACAGTTTTGAATTTATCCAATCTTTTGCGCTTTTATTACATATTTCCAGCACCTGCCATATATTTTGTTTTTTTTAATAGTTTTTTTTGCATGCATTGTTAGTGTAAGTAACAGCTCGCGTGTAGTTTAGCAGGTTGTCACACATCCTGAGGTCTGACTTGTCTGAGATCTTATCTGTTATTGATACCAGTTGCTACTGTCTTCCTTTTTGGTGTCAGTGTGTAGGCTAACAGCATACAGTGTAAAACAGTGCTTGAGGTAGTACTTCGATGTAATGCTAGAGCTTATAATGGCTTTTACAGGCATCCCTGGCAAGAATCAATTTTTTTTATTATTCAGTTAAGATGAAAGGATTACAGTCAGGAGCTATAGAATTTTCAAAAAGTGCTCTGGCAACAGGAGTGAATTGGAAAACTCTGTCCTGTTGTGTTTATATCCTGAAACCCAGTTATTCAAAAGAATATTGACATTCCTGGAGGGTATAGGTCTGGAGAGAAATAGAACTTGGGGAGGGAAAGAGGGATGATGGACTGCCTAAGGGTTGGGATCAATACCGCAAGAGGGAAAGTTGGGGTTAGTACTGAAAGCAGGAAGGACAGGGACTGAGGATTAGGGTCAGGGCTAGTGCTGAGAGAACAATAGTCCCTGTCTATGTTTGGAGTTTCGTCCTGATGTGCATAGAGCTAGACAATGCCATCTGAAGGGAGGGCGCTGATTGGTGGAAAAAGCTATTGGCCAATGTCTCGTTGCAATTGGCTGTTGTAATCCTGGCTGGCATTACACTTGTGTAATGTTTCAGCAATGGGGTACTTCCACATTGAAGAGAATGTAGAGGACAGCAACAAGAATAGATCTTTGACTTGACAAGAACATAAGTAAAATAAATAGGTGTAGACCTTTTGCCACCTGGAGCCTAGTTAGAAAGTCAACACAATCACAGCTGCCGTTTCACACCCACTCCCCATATTCTGCAATTCCCTGAGGCAACAAACTCTAATCTCTCTGAGCCATAAATCTACTCCATGATGGAGCATTCATAGCTCTTTGGGGAGAGAATTCCAAAAGATTCACAACCCTCTAAATAAAGACATTTCTCCTCTTCTCAATCCTAAATAATTGTACCTCTTATTCGAAGTCTCTGACCAAGATTCTAATTCCTTCGCTAGTTGTAACAAACTTGCCTATTTCTACTCTAATACAGATGCCTGCTCTTGTTAGGTAATGTACAGTTGTGACAGCGGCATTTGATGCTGTTTGTACTCTGAGCTTGTGGTGAGGGAGTGACTGGCAACCGCTGGCCTTGCGGCCCCTCTTCACCGAAGCCGCCGGCCTTGTATTTCAAACTGTCTCCAAAGTGAGGAGTGCCTCCAGAAACTGCTGCTGATGTAACCAGTGCTTTTGATGTTGCAATGACAGTTCCTGACACTCTCTCTTGTTTTCTCATTTTTCTTCTGTATTACTCAAACTGCAGGTCTGATTGGAGGAGTAAAAAAAAGCATAACCAGTCTCCATCTGAGGTTGGGAGTGGAAATTATTGATTTGAGATGCTCCGTAATGAGGATCTTTAAGTCTATTGATAAACACAGCTGCTAGATTTATTAGCGTGATGCTTTAAAAAAAAAACACAATTTACTCATTATCTCCAATACAGAACCAAAGTTGCACCCAATTACTAATGTCAATACATAACATGCATTGCACTGAGTCCCCAACAGTACTATACCCCAGTGTTATACAGACAGGCCTGTTCCCACTAGTACCTTGTCCCAGTGCTCTACAGAGACAGACCTGTCCCCACCAGTACTGCGTCCCAGTGCTACACAGTGACGGGCCTGTTCTCACTAGTACCTCGTCCCAGTGCTTATACAGAGACCGGCCTGTCCCCACCCATATTGCGTCCCAGTGCCATACAGTGACAGTCCTTATTCTGTGTCCGTGCCAGTGTTAATGGATTGTGTTTCTGCTTTGGTTTTAGTTTGAGTTACCGAACCTTTTTGTGAGAATTTCCAAACCCTCCGAGGATGTCGAGGCGTAGCACACGTCTTAAAACAAGTGGTTATTATCAAGATGATGATGATGCCTCAAGTAGCAGTGGTGGATCTGTTGCCGGAAGTGTTGTGTCCTACAAAGAGAGCTCTGTCAGGTGGGTCTCACTACTTAAAATGCGCCCTCTACTCCTAACTCGAGGCATCAGGCATTCCCAGAAACTGTTTATTGCCCAATTGTACTTATTCAACACTCTCTTCAGTCTGGCGAAGCAGAATGAAACAAATGCAAACTATATACCATCTTTGCTGCTGTAAAATTATCTCTAATTGAAGAGATTTAGTGACAACTTGTGAATCCTGTGCTCCTCAGTGAGGGGTATATTAGCTGAGATCACAAACCCTCTCTGCTGCCATCATGTCCTGAACCCTCACCTTCTGTACTAGGCCGAGGGATATTACAACTATGTAAAGGGATTCAATGCTGGCCTGGCAATATGAAGAAAAGGTGCCACTTAACATATTGGAATGGCCCATGATTTGGCAATAATAGTGATACTACTGCTCTTAATATTCTAGGCATAGAAAATCCTAGATAATTTAGAATGTAGAATCAGGTCATTTGTCCCTGCCAGTCAATGAAAAGCTCATTAACCTCTTCCACCTTCATGCACTAAAGCCATAGACCAGCATTTCATGACACTTCAATACGCATTCAAACCTTTTAAACGTGGTAAGAGTTTCTGCCCCTACCATCCTTTCAAGCAATGAGTGCCAGATCTCAACCACCCTGTGTATGGAAAAAAAAATCCTCTCCCATTGATCTTTCGACCAATCTCTTTTTTTTAAATCAAGAGATTAATCCTCTGCTAAGGTAAGTAGGTTGTTTGTAATTATTTTATCAATGCCATATGTAATTCTAATCCATGGAAAACAAACCCAGCTTATCATATCTATCCTCCATACATGTTGTTCAGTCCTGACAACCTCTTTCTAAGTCCCTCTGCACTATCTCCAGTTTAATCATTCCTTTCCTGTAAAGTGGTGACCAGAACTACACACTACTCCAGCTGTGGTACAGTTACTGTTGTGTACAGCATATCCTCCCTGTTCTTATATTCTGTACCGTGGCTAACAATAGAAAGAATGCATGCCTTTTCAACTTATCCTACTTTAAAAGATCTCTGGACATAAACTCCATGGTCCCTGAAACAACTCCAGAGGCTGATGTTCCGTAAAAACAGACCCCTTTATTTACAGATGGGGGGTCCATGACACTGATCCCATTTTCTTAGAGCCAGCTACTGTTTTGTTTTCTCTTTAGTGGGTGGCACAGGCTCTTTAGTGGTAAATCTTCTTCTGTTTTTTTTTTAAAAGAAAACCCACATTACCACCTAACAGTGACAATGCCTATTTTCCCCAGCACCCATGTCTGTGTGTGTGCAGGTATGAGACAGTGAAAGACAAGTGCATAAATATTTTAAATCCTTTTCCATCACCAGGAAGAAAAGAAAACACCTGAGGGGCCAGTGACAAGTCGTGCCCTCCCTAACACAGGGCAATGCTGTGACACTCCTGTTCTTTTTTTCCTCCTTTTTTTTTAAACTTATGTTCCCCCACATTATCACCTCCCCAGCACCCATGTCGCGTGTGTGTAGGGGTCGGACACAGTGAAGAACAACAAGCGTGTAAATCTTTATTTACATTCCACCACCAGGAAGAAAGGAAACACCCGAGTGGCCAGTGACGAGCAGTGCCCTTCTCGAGAGAGGGCAATGCTGCACGATCAAAAAGTGAAGGGGAGGGCAGGGATTAAGTCAAAATAGAGTTGGAGGGACAAGTAAGACACTCCACTCCCTGCAGTGCCCATCTTTCCCTGAAAATCTCATGGGTGTTGGTGGACACCGCGTGCTCCTTCTCCAGGGACACCTGGGCTCCATCGTAACCGCGGAAGAGAGGCAGGAAATTGGCCGTAACAACCCCCTCCAAGGCCTGCTGCCTGGACCTGTTTATGGCCAGTTTGGCCAGGCCCAGGAGCAGACCATGAGGAGGTCCTCTGACCTACCCTTCTCCCTCTACACCATGTAGGGCTGATGTGTGACCTAAAACAGAGGAGAAGGTTTTAGCAAGTTTTGAGAAGGTTTGTAGCTCAGATGGAGTTTTGGATGTAGGTTTGCTCGCTGAGCTGGAAGGTATATAATAAAAATACCATGCAAAGACTGTAACAAACACTACATTGGACAAACAGGCAGAAAACTAACCACCAGGATACGTGAACATTAACCAGTCACAAAAAGACATGACCCTCTCTCACTAGTATCCTTACTACAGATAAGGAAGGACATCACTTTGACTGGGACAACATATCCATCCTAGGACAAGCCAAACAAAGACACGCACAAGAATTCCTAGAAGCATGGCATTCTAACCAGAGCTCTTATCAACAAACACATTGAGTTAGACCCCATCTACCACCCCCTGAGAAAAGGAACAAGTGGCTTCACCACAGGAAATGACATCACCAACCCAAAGAAACCCAAACTTATAAGTAGAAAGCAGGAATTTTCAGCATTGCTTCGCCTGAGGCCCACTGAAGATGTTACCTAGTAGGGTAATGAAATGTCTGGAAATGAACCTTCCAGCTCAACGAGCAAACCTACATCCAAAAGAGGAGAAGGTTTTTAAGAAAATCAGAGTGCAAATACCCACACCCAATATATACATAGTCCACGCACTCCACAGCACCACAGAACAAGCAGTTGGGCTGGGAGTCCATGAACCACTGCAATCTGCAGTTGCAGGGGACACTCCTGGTTTTTTTTTTTCGCAAACAACAAGTGTGTAAATCTTTATTTATATTTCACTGCCAGGAAGAAAGGAAACACCCGTGTGGCCAGTGACTAGCAGTGCCCTTCTCAGAGGGCAATGCTGCTTGATCAAACAGTAAAGAGGGGGGCAGGGATTAAATAATCCAGTTCACTCCCTGTGGTGCCCACCTGTGATGGCCCATGTATATGTTCAGGACCATCGCACCTACCCGAGTTTTACACATTACTGGATCTGACCACACTACCACCATGCTCCTTACCAATGCAGGGCCATTCCTGTGGTTCCTATACCAAACTTCACCTGCTGCAGTGAATGGTGTCTCTTGCTTAGTGGGGTCTTGTGTCTGGTATTGGCATTCCTCATGCCACTTCACTTTCCCCAACCATGCCTCCACCTGCCCCCCCCCCCCCCCCCTACCCCACCCCACCAAGTGTAGGAAGATCAGACATAACCTTGTGTGGAGTGTTCTGTCTATTAGCAATTCTGCTGGAACTGACCATGGCAGTGCAGGAAGGGTGGTCATATAATCAAATAGGAACCAGGGCAGTCTGGTATAAAACTGTGAAGCTGTAGGCTGTTTCTTTAAGCCTGCTTTCAAAGTTTGGACTGCTCTTTCAACCAGACCATTGGATGATGGATGGTAAGGAGCTTTCTAAAATGTTGAATACCGTTTAACTTTAGGAAATGCTCAAACTCCCTGCTGATAAACGATGGCCAACACTTCCGTGGCCAACACTTCCAGGAGTCCATGCACTGCAAAAGATGTTCAGTTTTTCAATCATCATCCCACTGTTTGATGATTGAACTCTCTGCATACCCATCCATTTAGAGTGGGTGCCCACAGTGACTAAGAATCTTGAGCCCATGAAAGGACCTGCATAGTCAACATGTAACTGAGTCCAGCATTTACCTGACCATTTCCATGAATGTGAGGAAACTGCTGGGGGGTAAGTGTCCTTGTTGGCACTCAGGGCACAGCCTCACCCACGCAGCTTTGTCTGCATCCAAGCCTAGCCACCAAATGTAACTTCTTGCCAACATTTTCAGTTTGGAAATCCCTGGATGACCCTGAAGGAGTCCAGTCAGTGCCTGGCAGAGACCTCTGTGCAGGACAGTCACTCTTGCTCTACTGAAATCTGGTCTCTCTGGGTCCAATAAAGTTTGTTCTGGTTGTGGTGGCCTTTTTCACTTTTTCCAGGATTGTACCTTTCTGCGTGCAAAGTCTGATAACTAGAAGGGTGTCCAGAAAATTTAGAACTATTATGGACTCTCCCAGGGGCAGTGCCACTGGTGGTGTATCAGCTGGTAGAGGTGGCTAAATGCAATTACCACTTGGCCTCCCAGAAAGTGGTCCAACTTGTAACTATATGCACTTTTGTATTAGAGTCCATCACTGAATTCAGCCTTAAGCTATGGGTGGCACTGTCTTGCCCTCTTTAAGTAGACCTAGTAGGGGTTTGTGGTCTGTTACTATTACAAATTTATGTCTGTGAAGGTGCTGGTGGAATCTCCTGATTTCAAATAGAAGTGTCAAACCTTCCTTCTCAATCTAGGCATATTTTTGCTCTGCGTTAGCCAAAGTTCTGGATACATATGTTATTGGGTGTTCCTCGCCATTGGGCCACCGATGAGCAAATACTACCCCAATGCCATACAGTGAGGCATTGCTTGTCAATGCTAGATCTCGCTGGGATCATTATGTGACAACACCTTAACAGGATGAGAGCTGTTTTTTCACTTTGTTGAAAGCTATGGCTTGGCTACACGACCATTTCCAAGGCTGACCCTGTTTTATTTTAGAGTTGATACGAAGGTGCCAGGATGGAGGCCAGGTTATGAAAGACCTAAGCTTCAGTACAGACATGGGAGTCAGTGCGCTTTTGATTGCCCTCACTTTATGCCTTAATGTGTTACGTGGTCTGGTCGACTCTGCAGCCCAAGTAGGTCACTTGGAGTCCCTGGAACGCACATTGTTCCCTTCTCGGGTGTATACCCGCCAGGGAAAAATGTCTAAGGACTAGGTCTATGGACTAGGACTAGTCTACGGACTAAGTGCTCATTGTTCACCATTCCTATTATTAGCCCATCATCTAGAGTGGCAATCTGGGGTAGACCTTGTAAAATCTTTTCCATTGTCTGCTGAAAAATTGCACAGACTAACGATATCCCAAATGGCAGTGTTGTATATTGATACAAACCTGAATAGATATTGTATCATACTTCTGGGAATCCTTATCTAACCACAAATGCACATGGCTCATGTCCAGCTTTGTATATAAATCCTCTGTGTGAGGGATTGGATATTTATCCAGCTATGAAAAGCAGCTTACTGTTAGTTTAAAATTCCCCCAAAAAGCAAACCGATCTGGCAGGATTCTGAAGCATGATTGATGTTGCTCATTCTTCAAACTATGCTGACTTTATGATTCCTTTGCAATTCAGCCTCCTGATTTCTGCCTCTGCTTTTCCCCGTAAGGCCAATGGCACTGGGCAGACCTTGCAGAATCGTGGAATTGCTTTCTGGTCAACTTTGCAAGGTGGCCATGGCTCCTTTGTCCCTACATCATCCTGAAAAAACTCTGGGTATTTAATTAGGACTTTACTCCAGTAGCCACTTCCCAAAATGTTGAGCCAATCTCGGCAAATCCTCCTCAACTGATTTCCCCCCACCAATTTTGGGCCGGAGTCTTTGACTATAATCAGTGGAAGCCTTAATCTGTAAAAGTTCCCCAGTATAGGTTCTCTGTCTCGTTGAAGTTTTACACAGACTTAAGGGTTGGAGACCAGAGTGAATTTTGTTAAAGATTGGTGATCACTGATACAGCCATGTCATTTATCAACCTTCATGACAGCCATGTGATAAAGGTCTATAAGTTCTCTTATTCACTTTAGGTCCTAGTGGGATCCCTTTGCTGTCACAAGTCCGCATACTGGCAGCAACTACAATGGCTTGCCGGCCCAGATCCTGAAGAAAATTTTAACCATTTGGTCGAGGCATGGCTTTGTTTTGGGCTGACCTGGACTATGTCTGTTCAGAATACATCCCGAGTGAGGCTATGCAATTGCCTTCACTCCAGTGGTGTTCCCCAAGCTCCGTTGGACTTATGAGGGTGTGCACTTCCATTGGATTACCCTACAACTCATATATGCTCCATTTGTTGCATTTTCCAATTTTAAAGCCAGTTGTAGTGGCTGTTTGAAGTCCAGTTGGGCTTCAGCTAGTAGGCGCTTCTGCATGGTTACTCAATTAATCCCATGTACCAAATGGTGTCTCAGCATCTCATTAAGGGGTAAATCAAAGTCGTGCCTCTGCCAGTTCTCTTAATCTAGTCAAAAATCCCGATAGCATCTCAGATTTAAAGGAGACTTGGGGTTACACTATTCCTTAACTAAATCCATTCTTGAAAGGTTTTAGTATTTAGTGCCTTGGAAAGTTTAGTTCCTAATAACTGAGAAAGCTGCAGGTCCACAAGCTGTCAGGTGAAGTACTCTTTGTTTTTCATTTGCCCCATAAAAAATAATGCATTCTTTCCGTATATTAGGTCCAGTTTTTGATGGCAGAATTGAACCAGTTAAGCGTCCCTAATAACAACATGATGCCAGAACTGCTTTCCCCAACGCAAAGACTGTTGCGTGTGAATTTCTTTAGGAGTGTGCTTTTTTTTCTCGACACTGTAACAACTGCACAGAGGCCAGTATCCCATCACCAAGTCACCCTTTATTGACATGTGGAGAGTCTTTGGCCCTGCTCTTGCTCACAGAGTGACCAGATCCTCTGATATTCCTGTTTTATATCTGTCAGATAAGACTCCTTGAGTGGACCAGATTAACAGCCCTGATCAGGGCACTCCTATTCTGAGGTCTACCTGGCTGACCTTGTTATAATCACCACAATCGCTCTATTCCTGCACGTAATTTGGTATTCTCCCATGTATTGTGTATTCCCTTGCTTCATTGCATTTCCCAAAATGTATTACTTCACATTTACTGAATGAATTCCATTTCTTGTTTTCTGGCAAACTGACTAGATAATCCCCATCATTGTATGTAGCGCCCTTGCGATGGATGGACCCCTATGGAGCACTCATGAGGCTGAGCATGCCGGGGATAGCACGTTTAGTGAGCTGGTCACACCACCAGTAATCCTACACAGACAGATGAGTTGGGTGACCACCAGGAAGACGTGTAAGCGTGTGCAGGCAGTGCAGGAGTCCCCTGTGACCCTTTTTCCCCCCTCAGACAGGTGTGCAGTGTTGGGTACTGTTGAGGGGACTGGCCTCTCAGGAAAGTTGCATCAACAGCCAGATCAGTGGCAGCATAACTGGCACTGTTGTCCAGCAGGGAGGGTGGAAGTGTAGGCAAGCAGTAGTGATAGGAGATCCTATAGTCAGAGGTACAGGCATTTATGTGGCTGCACATGAGACTCTGAAAGAGGAGAGTGAGCAGTTGTGGTCCATGTTGATAGGCAGAAAGAAAGATGATGTCCTACAAAGACAGTTCAGGGAATTAAGTTGGAAATTGCAAAGCAGGATCTCTATGGTTGTAACCTTGAGAGTACTTGCTGTGTTACATGCCAATGTGGCTAGGAACAGGAAGTTAGTATGGTTAAATACTGACAGTACTTAAGAATTGATTGTAGGAGGGCTTCAGGTATGTGGATCGTTGGGCTGTCCATGGCAGGTGGGACCTATACAGGAAGGACGGTTGTACCTAAACTGGAAGGGCACCAATATCTTAGGGAGATTTGCTCATGCAACTTAAAAGGGTTCAAACTTGTGTGCTGTGGGGGACAGGGAGCCATAATGGTAGGTGAGCAGATAAAATAACCAAGGAGGAGCCAGAGACTAAGCTAAGAGGAAGAACCAACAGGGAGAGTTTACTGAACACAGCAGGACTGGTTGTGTGAGGTGCATTTGTTTTAATATGAGGAATTTCATAAATAAGGTAAATTAACTTCGAGCTTGGATGAATATATGTATAACTATGATGTAGCTATTACAGAGAATTGATTGAGAGTGTGGTGCTGGAAATGCACAGCAGGTCTGCGAGAGGGGTAAGGCTAACAGTTTAATATTCTGGGATTTATATGTTTCACGTCTGATACAGGGAAATGTAAAAGAGAGAGGTGAGTTGCAATACTGATTAGGGCGAATATCTCCTCTGTACTGAGGGATGGTTCATCCAGCAAGGGCAGATGGATAGAGCTCCAGAATAGGAAGAGTACAATCATTTTGAAATTGTATTACAGGCATCATAACAGTCAGGGGGGTGATAGAGGAACAGATAGGTCACCAGATCATGGAAAACAACAGGTGGGGTGGGGGTGGGGGTGGGGGTGGGGGGTGATTTTAACTTCCCTGATAGTGACTGGGAACCTAGGGGCTTGGATGGGGGTGAAATTGTTAGGTGTGTCCAGGACAGTTTATTTGAAACAATATGGAACTACTCCAATTAGGGAAGGATAGTACTAGACCAGATATTGGGGAATAATAAGCCTGGCCAGGTGAGGAGGAGCAGTTTGGGAACGGTGACCATAATTCTGTAAGTTGCTTATGGATAAGGATATGAGTCGTCCTCAGGTGGAAGTATTTAAACTGGGGGAAAGCTAACTACCACAATGTTGGACAGAAACTGGGGAATGTGGATTGGGGTGGCTGTTTGAGGGTAGACCCACATCTGTCATTTAGGAATCTTTTAAAAACCAGTTGATTCGAGTTCAGGACAAGCATGCTCCTGTGAAAATGAAGGATCAGGATGGCAAGGTTTAGGAATCTTGAGTGCAAGAGAAATTGAGTATGTAGTCAAAAAGAAAAGGGCGGCATACATGACGTTTAGAAAACTGAAGACAAGCAGCCTTCGAAGAATATAAAGATAGCAGGACAGAACTCAAACAAGGAATTAAGAGAGCTGAAAGGGGCCAGGATTTGTCTTTGGCAAACTGATAAGAGGAAAATCCCAAGGATTTACATATTTATATACATAGTAATGGAGTAAGGAGGGAGCTAGGGAAAGGGTAGGTGCACACAAGGACAAAGCGAATTTGTGTGGATCCAGAGGAAGTGGGTGAGGTCTTTAATAACTACCTTGCATTGATATTCAAAAAGGAGAAGGATATGTTGGATGGTGAGTTTCAGGAGGGGTATATTGATATAAAAAGGAGGTGGTATTGGGTGTTTTGGAAAGCATTATGTTGGCAGGCCCCCAAGACCTGATGAAATCCATCCCGAATGCTGAGGGTGGTAGGTGAGGGAATTACTTGGGCCCTGTGAAAAATCCTAACATCCTTCCTAGTCACAGGGAGATGTCCCAGAGGATTGGAGATTAGCCAATGTTGTTCCTTTTATTTAAGAAGGTCAACAGGGATAAGTTGGGAAGTTACAGACCAGGAAGCCTTACATCAGAGATAGGAAAGTAATTGGAGAAAATTCTTAGGGAGAGGATTTAGTTACATTTGGAAAAATATGGACTTATTAGCAATAGGCAGCACAACTCTGTGTAGGCAAGGTTGTGTCTTACAACCTTAATTGAATTTTTTTGAGGAAGTGATAAAGATTGAGGCCAGGGCAGGAGATATTAACTATACGAAGTTCAGTGAGATCTTTGAGAAGATCCCTCATAGCAGGCTGATACAAAAGGTGAAGTCACATGGGATCCACAGTAAGTTGGTAAGATGAATATCAAAGTAACTTAGTCATAGAAGACAGAGTAGTGGTGGAAGAATGCAAATCTGACTGGAGATCTGTTACCAGTGCTGTTCTATTGGGATCAGTGCTGGGACTCTAGTTGTAATTTATCAAAATGACTTTGAAGAGAATGTAGGTGGCTGCTGTATCGAACTTTAGTTAAGCTACATTTAAATATCAAATAATGTTCTGGTTGCCACACTACCAGAATAATGTGAAGGCTCTGGAGACGCCATAGAAACAGTTCACCAAGATGTTGCCTGGTTTTGGGGGTACTAGCTATGAGGAGAGTTTGAACAAACTCTGTTTGTTTTTTATTGAACATCAAAGGATGAGGGACGACTTGATAAAAGTTTATAAAATTTATAAGCAGCGTGGACAGTCGGAGTTTTTCTCAGGTTAGAAAGATCAGTTATTAGGGGATGTACGTTGAAGGTAAAAGGGAGTAAGTTCAAAGCAGATGTGAAAGGCAGGATTTTTGTTTTGCACAATGGGTGGCAAGTGTCGGGAATGCAATGCCAGAGGAGTTGGCGACGGCAGATACAATAGCAACATTTAAGAGGCATCTTGACAGATACATGAATAGGCAGGGAATAGCAGGACTGGGTAGAGGCCAAAGTTTAGAAATGCATCATGTGTTGGTGCAGTCTTAGTGGGCTGAAGGGCCTGTTCCTATGCCGTACTTGTTCTTCTTTGTATCAATGTACCTGATGCATTTGTTACAACATGGTGGTAAACCCTTCTGCTAATTAAACCCAAACACACAGAAAAGCTCACCTTACCTTGCCTTGTAATCTGTTAAAGTATGAGTGACAGAGAACTACCCAAAATTCCACTATTTAACAAAATATATCAATTGTATTCTTTAACTCTAAAGTGAATATTAAACAACAACTATTTACAACTCTCAGCCTCCTTTCTCTTAAATATTTGTTATCTACCTCCCACTTTATAACAATGTACTGATCCAATTAAATTTACAGCAACTCCGTTTTCAAAACCAGACAGCGGCTGTTTTCTCCGGTATCAATCTTCCTCTGTTTGTAGATCTCCATGGGTCATCTTTGGTCTTTTGCTGCAAAGATGTTTCATTCGAGAAAGATATCTTTGGTGGAGAGTGTAGTGAATAGCAGTCATTCAAATAGAAGATGGTTCTTTCTGGCTAACTGTCCAAAATGCCTGCTTTTTACACCCCAAACATCAGTTTGTCTTGTTGGTTCGATGTTGTCAAAACAGTAACATTCAAATTTGGCTTTTAGTATTTAAGGGCATACTTTAAACTGCTGTGAAAACAACTGGTATCTAGGTTACAGCCAAAATGTTACATCTTTCAGCACACTTTGTGACGTGACAGTTACAAGCCAGCTTTCACTCTCTCTTAAAGGTACAGTACACGCTTTCAACTTCATAACACATTCAAAGATTTTGAAGGAAGTGAGAGTAGCAATTGCAGAATCATTGGCCATAATCTTTCAGCCTTCCCTGGACTTGGGGAAGCTGTTGGAAGACCGGAAAATTGCCAACATTTACCATTGTTCAAGATAGGTTCTAAGGATAATGCCAACTGTTACAGACCGGTTATTTTATCTTTAATGGTTGGGAAACATCTAAAAACAATTATACAAGATAACTACTAATTCTATGTGGAACAAAGTGGATTGATTAGGAAGGGGAATTCCAAAAGGAAAATCGTATTTAACTAACTTGCTGGAGTTTTTTGAGGTGGTAACAAAGGGTCAATGAGGGTAATGCTATTGGTGTGCTATTTCCAGAAGGTGTTTGAGAGAGTGCCATAGAACAGATTTGTGAGGAAAGTTATAAATTATGAAATAAAAGGGACAGTAGCAACACTGATACAGAATTGGCTGAATAATAGACGATAGCGTATTGATCAATGGATATTTTTCAGGCTGGAGGATGGTTTGCAATGGAATTCCCCAGGTTTTGGAACCCTTGTTTTTCCTGAGCTATATTAATGATCTAGATCTTGGTGTGCAGGGGAAAATTTCAAAGTTCACAGGTGACACACAATATTGGATGAATTGTAAACTCTGAGGAGGACATTTTGGAACATTTCCTCAATGCTCCTAATAATAAACCTTTGCAGTATCCTTATTGTAGTCATTAGTTCTCATTCTGAAATTTGGCTAATTTAAGAGACTGCTTGAGTTCCAGATCTATTCAAAGGGCAGGATGTCCTCCAGATTTCTGGGCTAGCTTTCTTCCTCGCATGACCAAAATCAAATTAACAGACCATAAATTGTTCATATTTTATATGGGATTTGCCTTCTAGAGAAAATTGGCTGCTGCATTTACCTTCATACCAAATTTGATGAATTTTAAAATATATTTTAAGGAGGAATTTCTAGGTACTCTGTAAATATGTCTGTTTTTCAAAAGTCCAGGTACTGACCTAAGGGCTTAATGAACCTTTGTCTTTTTTTTAGGATATTCAAGAAAAAACCGAATGCTAAACGTTCAGGGCTCACGCCACGCAGTACTCCTGTGCCTAGCATGAAACGCTCAGTATCCAACAGCTCCGTGAATAGCCAGTGCAGCCTCGCCAGTCACATCAGCAGCGCTTCTATGCTAAACACCTCACTGGCTCAACAGATGAATAACGATTCTTACTGGCAGGAGCCTGAACCAGACCCTGAAGCCGAGCCTACTGGTACGTGTTCTGGGGACTAGTAACTGTTGAGGGGCCATTATAATTTGCTTCTGTCTATATTACATTGCAATTTTAATACCATGAGAAACTTTACAGCAGCTTCAACATCAGGTTCTAAGCTACAGTTCTTAACTATGAATAGACTCAGAACCATTTAATGATTCAGTGCAGCCAAAAGACATTCAATTCATTCAATTAATCCCAGTCCCCTGTTCATTGTCCAGAATCCTGCAATTATTTTGCCAATCTTAACCTTCAGCTATTAAAACTTCCCTTAACCTTCTCTAAAGAGCCTCCTTTAACCTTTTTCCCATCTTTGGTTTCTAAATCTGATTTTGAAGTTATGTTCTTTCACTTTTAGGTAGTGACTACTTTAAGACCACATTTCTCCCATGATGGAACCTGATTTATATATTTTTTTATCAATCATTTTTCAGGTGATATTTGGGAAATGGTGGTGGAAAATGGTGTGGTATTCCTGAAATGTAATGCCCAAGTTGTGAATGTGTAGAAAAACCTAGCTATACAATTTTAGATTTTGGGGCCACCTTTAACGAAACCCACCAGGTAGAAAATGTGTGGATTGGGGACTGACTGAAAGATGGGAGAGATTATGACCTCTGCTGTAATGATTTCCCTCCTTTCTGTTTAATAGAATAAGCTTTGATCCGTTATCTGTTAAAATATGTCCGTCCAACAGGTGGTGACCCACCTGGCTTCGAGGACAATTATGGGAGGCTGTCTGCAATGGTAAGGAGACCAAATGGCTACAAGAGCAGTACCCTGTCAGCTCCACCTTCCTCTGATATCTACACATCATCCACTTCTGGATACTCCTCTGAAGATGAGCAGCTGGGTAATTGGATGTTGAACAACTTTTCTTCTCTATTCCCCACATCCTGCCACCATCCACATTCCAACCCTGTATATTCCATTGATGAACTTCAGAAGGGTCACAACATGGAATCAAGCCATAATGTGGGCTTTGTAGATGAACTTGGTGTGGCGACAGGGTAAACTTTGTTGAGCTGGGGGGGGGGCAGGGTTATGTTTGGACTTTCTAAAGTGGTTAAAAGGATCTCCATGTGGATTTAGTGTAGGATTTGGGGAGGGAATTAGTACGAACTCACAGGATGTTAAGCATTGTTCATTATAGACATAGGTGAAACGTCTTTTTATTTGCACATGGGATGTTGGCTGGCTAAACCAGAATTTACTGCCCATCTCCTAGTTGCGCATGAAAAGGTGGTGGTGAGCTGCCTTCTTGAAACATGGAGTACACATGGTGTAAGAACACCCACAGGAATGTAATGGATGGAGTTCTGAGACTTTGAACCAGTGACAATGAAGGAACAGTGATTATATTTCCAAGTGAGCATGGTGGATAGCTTTGCCAACTTGCAGGTCGAGGGGCTTCTTAGCATCTGGTACCTTTATGGTTCTAGGTTGTTGAGATGCTTTCTGAGGAGCCATGGTGAGTTACTACAGTGTGTCATGTAGATATTGCACATTGCTACTGTTTTGTATGGATGGTGGAAGGAGTGATTGTTGAAAGTGGGGGATGAGGTTCCAATGCTTGTGCTGGATGGTGTCAAGCATCTTTAAATGTTGTTGGAGCTGCACTCATCCAGGCAGGTAGAATATATTCCATCACGCTCTCGTGACTTGTGTCTTGTAGAGTCAGGAAGTGAGTTACTCGGCACAGAATTCCAAGCTCCTAATCTGCTCTTGTAGCCACAGTATTTATGTGGCTGGTCCAATATGACTGGCTCAATGTTTAGTCAGTTGTAATTCTCTGTGTATGTTGTTGATGATGGATTCATTGTCAAGAGCTGATGGTTAGATTCTCTACTGTCGGAGGTAGATATTGCCATCCAAGTATCAGACAATGTTACTTGATATTTATTGACCCAAGTCTAGTTGTTATCCAGGTTTTGCTGCACGTGGCGGGGGACACTGTTTTTGAGAAGTATCTAGTAGTCACAAACACCACAACATTGTGTGTCAGTCAACATCCCTATTTCTGACCTTTATGATAGTGGGAAAGGCATTGATGAAGCAGCTGAAGATGGTTGGGCTTAGGACATTATCCTGAGGAACTCCTGAAGTGATGTTCTGGGACTGAGATGATTGGTTTACAACAGCTTGGGAATATGAATAAGCATGTCCTTGATGTTGGGTTTATAGACAGTAAGATGTTGTATTATTTCAGACAGATAATTCCCAATGACCCTGTTACTAAACACAGCGCTGATGGCTGTCAGCTTACAAAAAGATAATCCTACTGCTTTCAGTAATTCAAATAATCTTTGTACCTAACTGGTTTGGTTTCATGGAGTTAAGTTGTTTGAAATGGTGTAATAAAAATTTACAAGAATTGTTACAAGGATGAGAAACGTCAGTTACACAGATCGGAGAAGCTGAGGTCATTCTCCTTTAGTGAATAGAAAGTTGAGAGGGGATTTGATCCAGGTGCTGAAAGTCGTTAGTCTGGACGGAGTAAACAGGGAGAAACTCTTCCCAGTAGTGGAAGGATCAGGGGCAAAAGTTGAAGTTGATTGATGAATCAACCAGAGGCAGCATGAGAAAGAGCTTTTTAATGTAGTGAGTAATTAGCATTGGGTATGCACTGTCTCACTGCTTAGTGGAGCAGATTCAAGCATGGTTTTCAAAAGAGAACTGCATCATTATTTGCAGAGCTGTAGGGAAACTGATTGTGGGAGAAGTTAGCACAGATGTGCTATCTGCATGGATACCTCTTGTGTTGTAACCATTATGTGATTCAATTGATTCTGCCATTTCCATACTTTTATTTACAGTATTGAAGGTATTAGGTGCCTATGTTGCCAAAATAGTCTTTTCATATCTTCGAATATGATTGTGAAAGTTTATTAATCTTAGTATTTCAAATTTCTTCTTGATTTTCTTTTTGTAATTTTTTTCTTTTTTTTCTTGCTGTTTTCTTAATCTCTCTTCCCCTGTTATCTTGATTATGCATTTTGCAGTTCTCCTGCCCTGTCCAATAATATATGTACTGATCCTGATCAAAGATAAATTTTCTGAGTATGTTGCATTAATTATTACAAAATCATTTGACCAGTTACCAGTCATCAGTTCCTGTCTCATCCCATTAAAGTTAGTTCTAGAAAGCATAGCATCGTGGTCACAGTATTAAGTATTTTCTTTTTGAAAACTAATATTAAATGTAATCGCATTATGATCATTGTTACATAAATGTTCCCTCCGTTAGATGTTTGACTAAATCTGGTTGATTACTCAACATAAATCTCGTCCAAACTGCCCTATTAGTTTTAGAACATATTGCTGCAAAAGCCTATTTTGAATTAATACCTTTCTGATTAAGCAGTCTGCTATTCTCAATTTTTACATTAAAATTCAACTTGAACTCTTGAACTCCAACTTCAAGAACTTTGCCTTTGCTACAAGCTTCTCTTCTACTGAGTTAACAATGCTCCGACATCATTGTTGACAACTCTTCTTTATTGCTTTAAGTCCAGTTTCATTACTCCGATATGTCCATAAATTGCTGATTGCCTTTAGGTTTGTTCTGTCATTTAATCAGAACCACGATGATCATCTGCCTCAACTCTACTCTCCTGCTCAATACCTGTAGGGGTGGCCTGTATGTGCTGACACCAAAATGGCCCATGTTTTCTCTCTCAAAATGGCCAACAGGGTGACATAGAACATGGCAGCCTGTCCCAGTATTGAAACACTAAATGGCTGAAAGTAAATAAAGACAGTTTTGAGACAAGTAATGGATCCCAGCCATATCGATGAAAGAATAATTGTCTCAGTAAATGAGCCAGGTGTGAGATACAGCTCATTAACTCCCTAAACAGCTAAAGTTATCTTATAGTAATTTAGTTTTTAGTAATAACTCAGAATATTTTTTAAAAATGTAGTTATGATTCTCTGAAGAATCTTTAGGGGTAATTTTCAATATAAAGGTAGATACATATAGCCAAAGCATAATACAAACATTAAGGGAAAACCATTTAAGCCTAGATGTGAGGTTAATTAGCTTTAGGAAACGCCTTCTCTTATGCCCTGAGCAAAATAGATTGTCACTAATGGGCTGTGAACAAAGTGCTCACAGTAGAAGTAGCTGTATAACTTTACACTTTGACTAACTTTATAACAGAAATCAACATTACAAATCTTATAGCAAGTAGTTACAACTAACTGGTTATTTGTATTTTACATATATAATTAGGACAATGGGAAATGTAAGAGGAGTAAACTGAATTTGATAAAGGCAGCAAATTGAATACAATGAATAACGGAATCAAAGCTGTCCTTTTGAGATAAACCAGCCTGAGACAAATCCGACAGAGTATAACTAGTAACTTTGGAATGTGTATGAATAGGATGCTTAGGAAGAGGTAAAAACAATGACTGCAGATGCTGGAAACCAGATTCTGGATTAGTGGTGCTGGAAGAGCACAGCAGTTCAGGCAGCATCCAAGTAGCTTCGAAATCGACGTTTCGGGCAAAAGCCCTTCATCAGGAATAAAGGCTTTTGCCTGAAACGTCGATTTTGAAGCTACTTGGATGCTGCCTGAACTGCTGTGCTCTTCCAGCACCACTAATCCAGAATGCTTAGGAAGAGGCCTAGAGATTATAGTGTCTGTTAAACACTATAAGATCATGGGAACTTGGAGCTGTCCATAGGAATGCCCAAGATTGATTAGGTGTCTCAGAGGATTGAGTGAGTATACAGAGTAAATGGAAAAGACATAGTGACCACATTGTATGTGATCATTGGAACTCAAAGTGTATAAGAATACTTTTTTTTCACTGTAAAATCAGAGTGCACCATTGATCTCTCTTCTGATCTGAGCTAAAGATTAAGTGGATAACCGTGTTTGTATGTCAAGGCCAGATCTCTGGAAGATCGTTGTTGTGGTTCTGTTCGCCGAGCTGGGAATTTGTCTTGCAAATGTTTCGTCCCCTGTCTAGGTGACATCCTCAGTGCTTGGGACCCTCCTGTGAAGCGCTTCTGTGATGTTTCCTCCGGCATTTATAGTGGCTTGTCTCTGCCGCTTCCGGTTGTGGAAGATCCTTTGGCCCTCTCCCTGCATTCTCCCTCAACCGGCTTCTGCTTGAATAAACATCTTCCACTTGCCTGAATCCTGCCTGCCTCCTGAGTCTTCATGCCTGGTCAGGAGTTGCACTTCTACAATATCCACGTCCCTTGGATACCTCCATGTCTTAAAAAAAATTATCAATCTCTGCCTTGAATCAATTGAGCACTCAGTAGAAAATTAAAGATGCACACCTGTCTGAATGAAGAAATTTTTTTTGTCTCCATCTTAAACGCTGATCTTTTATTCTGAGACTATGACTCGTAGTTGTAGAAATCCAGCCAGGGACAAATAGTTTATTAGTATCTACCCCATCAATTTACACATTTTAACATACTTTCCATTTTTCTAAGCTCCAGAAAATATAGGTCAATTGTATTCATACGCATCTCTGGAAGCTTTGTTGCATGTGTATTTTTCCTTGGGGATGGAGGTTATTACTGCATGTAAAATAAAACTCGAAATTATGGATGCTGGAAATCCAAAACCCAAAGCAGAAATTGCTGGAGAACCTCGGCAGATCTGGCAGCATCACTGGACTTGAAGAGTTAATTCTTTCTCTTTCTACAGATGCTATCAGACCTGCTGAATTTCTTCAGCAATTTCTGTTTTTGAGTGTTGCTCGGTGCTTGATAGCCAACTAAGACACAATAGGCTGAAGGATCTCTTGTGCTATACAGCTTTATTACTCCATGCATGATGTACAGGCTAGAAAACCAAAAGGCCTACTCTATTCCCTAATTTGTATGTTGATACTGAGTGACATGAGCAAAATGTAAGTGAGGCAAGAGGTTTAGGAGACTTTTTGATGCAGAGGATATTGAAGCAGGAAATAGTTTGCAATGAGGAGTAATTGGTTCAGGTACTGTTGCATCCTTTAAGAAAAAGGTGATAGGTGTTTGAAACAAAGGAAGAGCTCTGTGGGATTAGTTTAAACGTACTTTAGCAAAGAGTTGACACCTTCTGTAAACTTTTAAGATTGCATGAGAAGTTTGTTTTAGTAAGATTGTCTTTTCCTTCTTCTCATTTTCCAGGCTTTGCACATCTAGCACCAGCTTCTCCCATTGCCAAGCTATGGAACTTGATCTTTGAGCTCTCTCCAGGTACTGGCAACATTTCTTCCTCCCATTTTAAAAATATTCCCATCAAGTATCCTCCATTTCAACCCAACAAAATGGATCTCATTTGGTGGAACACTTCTTTCCTCCAATTCAACTGCAATGACTAACATGAAATAACTATACAGAGGCTGAGATCCCATCACTAACTCACTCTTTATTTACACATGAACAGTCCTTGTACTGCCTCATACAGAGTCAGAAACCAGAATGCCAGTTTCTCCAGCACTCACCCTTTTTAAATATCTGCCAAGGCTCCCTTAATTGAACCTGATTAACAGCTCCAATCTGGGAGCTCATATTCTGGCTGACATCCTTACAATCACCACAAATGGGAACAATTTTTCATAATATTCTGTGCAATGCATCTGATTGGTTCTTAATATTGATTATGATAACTCTGTCAGTGAAAAAGTCTAGCCACTATGTTATGTTGCAGGGCAATAAATACTGGCTAGCCAGCAATGTCCACAAAATGTTTTTCCACAAAATGAGGAAATACATTTTTAAAAAGCCTCTCAATTTTGCAATATTAAGATTTGTCTCTCCTTTTGGGTGCCCATATGTGCCATTTAATGACGTGGTTTCTAAGTGTATGGAACTGAAATGACAAGTTAGTCCATAATCTGGGCACTGTTACCTGATCCCAACTCTCATAACTGTATGGCTAATGCCAGTGGCTTGAATGCTCCAGTTTAAAGCGATCAACATTATGTCCAGGTTTGCACTCAAAAAAATTGTAATTCTATTACTTCGTGTGCAAAGTGTTTGCACGTGGGATGTGTAAACAGGACAATTCTTCTTGTGCCTACATGGCTGCAATCCTCAATTAGAGGGGAAGATGAGAATCAAAATTATTGAAAGGAAAAAGAACAGTACAGAACAGGAACTGGCTCCTCAGCCCATTAAGCCTGTGCTGACACATCGCACCTTTCTCAACTAAAAGGGTGGCATGGTGACTCAGTGGTTAGCACTGCTGCCTCTCAGCACCAGAGACCCGGATTCAATTCCCACCTCGGGCAACTGTCTGTGTGGAGTTTGCACATTCTCCCTGTGTCTGCATGGGTTTCCTCCAGGTGCTCTAGTTTCCTTCCACAATCCAAAGATGTGCAGGTTAGGTGAATTGACCATGCTAAATTGCCCGTAGGGTTGGGTACATTAGTCATGGGTAAATATAGGGGAATGGGTCTGGGTGGGTTACTCTTTGGAGATTTGGTGTGGACCTGTTTTTGCTGAACGGCCTGTTTCCACACTGTAGGGCATCTATTCTAATGTAAAAACCTTTTACCTCTGCACAGACCAAGTCTCTCCATTCCCCACCTGTTCATGTATCTGTCAGGATACCTCATAAACGCTATGTTGTATCTCCTTCTACTACTTCCTCTGGCAGTGAATTTGAGGCATTTACCAACATATGTATAAAAGGTATCCTGCCTGTTACATCTTTAAACTTACTCCTCTTTATCTTAAACCCAGGTCCCTTTGTAATTGATATTTCTTCCCTGGGGAAAAAGACTCTGACTCATGCCTCTTCTAATTTTGGTAAACCTCTGTCAGTTAGTCAGAGATGGTCTACAGTATACAGTATCATTACACAATAGACTGGGCACTTGTGGTAGAGTGGTAGTGTCCCTGCCTCTGGGAGAGGAGACCTGGGTTCTGAACCCACTAATTTGGAAGATGTGTAATGACATCTGAACAGTTTGATTAGAACAAACTGGGCATTGTTAACGTCTTATGATAGGAAGTATGAATCACTACTTTACTTTTCTCCTGACTATTTGCCTTCTTTATTAGGAAAGGCTTTATCCATGGTGTACTGGTGGCTTGGTACAGCCTGGTACCAGTTAACAACTGCAGCTTCCTTGTTTGATGTCTACACACTGTCCAGGTGAGTGCCACTGGGAGCTGAGATCTTTGCTGCACTGTCTGTATTGAGTTGCCAAAACTGGAACTTGCTGATTCAAAACATCCCTGCTGAGAATAGCTGACGTTCACTTTATATAATATGGGAAACCCCCTACTTACCCACTCCAATTTATCCAACATGCATTGTATGTAATGCAGGTACCAAATTTATGGGCGGCACGGTGGCACAGTGGTTAGCACTGCTGCCTCACAGCACCAGAGACCCGGGTTCAATTCCCGCCTCAGGCAACTGCCTGTGTGGAGTTTGCACGTTCTCCCCGTGTCTGCGTGGGTTTCCTCTGGGTGCTCTGGTTTCCTCCCACAGTCCAAAGATGTGCAGGTCAGGTGAATTGGCCATGCTAAATTGCCCGTAGTATTAGGTAAGGGGTAGATGTAGATGGTAGGGGTATGGGTGGGTTACGCTTCGGCGGGGCGGTGTGGACTTGTTGGGCCGAAGGGCCTGTTTCCACACTAAGTAATCTAATCAAAACACACAACATTCCTGACCTAATTCAAGGCAGCTGTCCACACAGCCATGCATGTGCATGCACACTTTTTTTATATTCCAAGTTGTGAATTTTGTTGATTTTTTTTTAATTGCTCAAATTATTGCAGATTACACAAGCTTATTGTGTAGTTCAGATGGTGATTATGAGCACTGTTGTGCTCCACTTTATGGTGGCTTGCACAATCTACTCTTGACCCCTTGTTAAGTAGGTATGCGTTATGATTATTGATGCATTGTTGGTTTGTTATTGGTTGGTCAGTGTGTATAAGTATGGAAGGAGATCTGTATCTAATAACTGATCACCAATCAGTTATTTCATGTTTATTTCATTCCCCTTCCAGGTGTGTCCCCAGTGTGAAGAAATGGTTACTGTTGGGTCTGCTGGTTCTATTTGGCTTATTGGGTAAGAACTTGTTCCATTTAGCATCATCTACAACTGACCAGAATATTGCTATCAATTATATTGAATATCAAAATCTTTAATAGAACTAAATTCAGTGAGAATTTAAAGGCTGCTATGATCCTTGCATGTATTAAGTAGAGAGCTGTCTAATGGGGTATATAGTAAGTAGGGATGTAAAATGGGCTGTATAGAGGCACAAAGGTGGAGCATTAGGTTCCATAGCAGAGAGGAATGAAGGGCTTTAGCCCGAAACATTGATTTTCCTGCTCCTCTGATGTTGCCTGACCTGCTGTGCTTTTCCATCACCACTTTAATCTAAACTCTGATTTCCAGCATCTGTAGTCCTCACTTTTGCCTTTTACGTAGCAGAGAGGCGATAGGCAACTGGGTATCGAAAAGAAATAAGGTCCTTTCGCTGGAAAAGGGAAAACTGTTGGGTGATCTGATAGTGACCTTTTAAAATTAGGAAATTATTTGAATGTAGAATATTTTTGAGGATGAATGAGAAGATGTTACCACTTGTTGGAGGGAGAGAGAGAGAGAACTGTTTTATTGCATGTTTGGGATTTCATGGTTTTTAAGTGTCTGAAAGTCATGCTATTGCTCATGGAAGTTTCTTCAAGAAACTTTATTTACAACTTGATCTATCCACACATTCTCATACATTAGATTAGAGTTAACCCCATCACTCTACAAATACTAGCTGCCTTAAATATAGGGTAGCCGCTAATGGATCCAATCTGGAATTTTGAAGAACTGTTTTTATTTGAAGTGGTTAGTGTTTGGAACATAAACCATGAAGGGGTGAGGTAAATAGTGTGGCTGGAATTTGGGGAATATGAATAAATGCTTAAGGGTGAAATAAGTAGAACGTTGGTGATTCAGAAAGTTTGTGGACAGTAACACTGACGCGGTTCTGTTGAACTGAATGTGCTATATGTTCTATGTAAATCTTCAAAAAATGAGAAATAGGTGGAAAATGTAATACATGCTAACATTGGGAGTTTAGGTTATGAATGGGTGAAGGTGGGCAGTGGTGTGTGTATAAGTGCACAGAACTGGGAGTAATATTGAGGATAGGGTTTGGTGCTAAGTTATATAAAGGCTGGGACAGGGCATGAGCTATGCATGTAAATGGTAAGGAAGGGGCACTGGGATGCAAAAGCCAGAAGATATGCTATTATGATAAAAAGAGGCTTGTGGGAGGAGCACTGGCATAAAAGGGTGGGGCTGGGATACATAAAGGCTAGGAAATGAGACACTGGTCCATGTATATTGTGTAACAGTGTGATTATTGATGTACAGAAAGGGTAGAATTTGTAGCACTGGATACATAAGAGGGTAGGTTACATAGAAAGTAAGCACTGAGCTATGTAAAGAGAAGAAAGAGAACTGGGGTATATACACACACAAAAGGAGAAGGGATGTTGGAATGTAAAGGCTGGCATTTGGGTCACTGGCGTATGCATGTGGAGGATGGGGAATGGGGTGTTGGGTTACATAGGATTGCAGGGTTCAGGATGAAGAGTTGTGAGGAGCCAATTCAATGTATTCTGATACTGAATATTCTAGTCAGTAATGGTTAGCCATCTCACCTGCTTTGGTCACCTAAGTCAAAATTTTCATTGTTTTGCAGGTGTTTGGCTTTTAGTATCATTCAGAATGGCACGGCCGCGAGCTGAGATGACAGGAAAAATGGAAAGAGAAGCTTCCAAATGGTCAGTTTGGCCAGAGAAGCTGGGAGCTCCCACATTGGATCTAGCTTTACAGGTGAGGGGGAGCAGCATGAACATTCACTGGGCACCTCCCATTTCATTTGGTCCAAGTTAGTGCTCTTCTTGGGATGTTTTTACTTCCGCTCTCCTTGCCTATGTCTTCCCCATGTATGCACATGTGTCTTCGAACTGATATGGTGTAACAGTTTTGGCTACAAGTTCAAATGCTCCAATCCAGAGTATGTCCATCCCTGAAGTATAAAATAGTCATCCCAATAAAGCTAATAGGGAGTTTCCAACAGATTGAAATCTAGGCGACTGACTGTGTGGAGTTTGTACGTTCTCCCCGTGTCTGCGTGGGTTTCCTCCGGGTGCTCCGGTTTCCTCCCACAGTCCAAAGATGTGCAGGTCAGGTGGATTGGCCATGCTAAATTGCCCGTAGTGTTAGGTAAGGGGTAGATGTAGGGGTATGGGTGGGTTGCGCTTCGGCGGGGCGGTGTGGACTTGTTGGGCCGAAGGGCCTGTTTCCACACTGTAAGTAATCTAATCATGTAAGTAATCTAATCTAATCTAATCTAGGCGAGCCTTTGAACCAATGACTATCCAGCAAAGACCTGCGCTTACTGAAACTCGTACCCTACTGGCATTCTGAAGACTGTTTCAATTGCACCATGTCCTTCCTCCAAACTCGTAATCCTATTTGAAACTGAAATAAATCCACAGGGCCAGATATTTGTCACCAAGTCACCCTTTATTTGCATATGAACAGATATCAACTTTAGTACTGCTTCATTCAGAGTTGGCTGCCAGTGTCAGCATCTTTGATCCACCCCTTCTTTATTATACCAGCCAGGGCTCCCTGATTGGACCAGATTAACAGCCCCAACCAGGGAACTCCTCTTCTGTGATGTAAAGCTGGCCGACCTCATTACAAACACTACAAAAACCATCCTAGATCCTTACCACAAGAATAAAAGTAGTTACATCCTAGTCAAAATAAATTTCATGCAGGGGCATCATTTGGTGTCTCATGAGATGCCTACATCCTCACTGGTCTACTACTTGCAGTGAAAGTGGAGAAGGAAGTTGACTGGAGGAAGTGGGCAAATTGGTTTGGTTGCACTTTCAGAAGTTGCATCAAATTGTATTGAATCTGGAGCACAGAGGCAGATCGATCAGCTCAACTGGTCTATTCCAGTGTTTATGTTGCACCTTGGCCGCCTCCCATCTGCTTTGATCTATTCCAATCAACGTCTCCTTCTTTTTCTCCCTCGTGGTGCTTCTGTAGCTTCCCCTTAAATATGTCTATACTATTTGCCTAAATGACTGCTAAAACATTCTAGATTCTAATTGATGTCTGGTAATTGATGTCTGAGTTCCTTATTGGGTTTATTCATGGTAATTTTATATTTTTGGTGTGCCCACACAAGTGGAAACATTGTTTTCTACATCTGCCTCATCAAATAATTCAAGTCTTTAAATTATTTTAAAGAACTCAAACACCCATCACTTTTCGCCAATGAGTTATGATCCTATACTCGAGCCTCCTATTCACACTACACTAACATCCTCATCCCCTTTTGGTTTCTGACTCCTTGCCCTGATCTTGCAACAAAAAAAAACAGATAAAAGCAACCCTTCAATGCTCAAGTTCTTAGTGCTGAGCAAAGGATCTTGGAAACAGAGTTTGATCATCCACTGTGTAGCAGCTAGAGGAGCTGAACACAATACAGGATGATGTCACTATACGCTGATATTATGAAACTAACTCCTCCACCTCTTTCCCAACAAACCTTTCCCAACAGATAATGTTAGATAGCAGGCCATTCTCAAACTGTTCTTGGCTCAGGATCCAGCTTCAAATAACTAGGAGAAATACTGACATTGTGTACAACAAAGCTTTCATTCCTGGTCAGCATATGTACTGTCTTGGGCAAATAGAATGACTTGCTTTAGGAAGATTGAGCAGAATAAAACTGAATGCACCCTCTTATCACCCCTACCTGCCCTAGATGTTAGTAATTAAGATAGACTATTCCAGAATCTTAACACCAAGAGTCATAAATACAGAAAAGACTCTTCAGCCCAAGGAAGATTTACAATAATACCATTTTCCTGCTCTAGGCCCCCTTCATTTTTACTGTATCACAAAGATTTAAATCAACATAGATTAAAACATAATTGACAACTAATATACCAAACTACAGAAAAAGTACTTCTTCATTATCTAATACGACCTTTATGACCCTTTGGCATGTTTCACGATGTTCTCAGTTGATACGTGTACTTGTAGATTGAAGTCCAAACACCTTGCAACTTTTTCAGAAGATATCCTTTCCCCTTGCCCCATCGCAATGAGTTTTCTTTGTTTGGAAGTATCTCTGCATTTAGCCTTAATGTTTACTCTGAGAACTCCTTGTTTCTTAAATCTTCAAAGTTGTACCTGTTTCTTCTTCTTTTCTCTGAACAGCAGAATGTTTGTGAGATTCAATGTTCTGTATCAACAACAGCTACACTTTTTCTTTCCACTCACCAGCATCTCTCTCTGTTCTGGTCTCTAGGTATTTGCAGAAGGACCAGCTCCAGCCCTTTCTGTGTAAATATCAAAACTGGTTGTTGATTTCAAAGGTTTTGATTTGGTCTGGTCTGGTCCTCAGTCCCCATATCTCTAAGGCAGCATTTAGAATGATTTCATTAGAAATTTGAGACCGTTTAAACGTGACCATGTTAAAATGGCCTGCATTTCTAACAACAGTGACCAATTGATCATGGCTGATCTGATTTTTAATTGTAACTCTACATTCTTGCATAACCCTGATAATCTTTCATCCCCTTGATACAATACATTCCTGATTTGTACCTTCCAGAGGAAATATATGAATTCAAATATATTTAATTAAGCCATCTTCCAGCAGAGAACTTTCTTTTAATGTTTAGCTTGATTTGCAGTCTCGTGTGCAGAAAGTGGAGCAGCAGTTGACACAGCTGACTTCTGAGTTTCATGCTCGCTCTCAACAAGGTAGTGAACCCAGTGAGCAAATACCACCGGTAGCTGAAAGGGAAAATGCCCCAGTCGTACCTCAACTTACACGGGAGGAGGTGATCAAACTGCTCGAAGAGTTTGTCCATCAACAGAAACGGGTGGTGCAAGATGAGCAGCCGAATGATTCCATCTTGAGGATTCAGGTGAGTTTTAATTCCTGTCATCTTCAACACATCTTTGTTTGCAAAGCTCTGACATTAGTGTGTAGTGTTCACTGGGTTAGCAAGTGCTTCCCACTGCACTTTATCTCGATTCTTCACACCTTTAAAAACATGATTGAAGTGTAAACTTAGCTGAGATTTATTCAGCCCAAAGTGATTATTAAGTGGCATGAATATAGAAATTACAACCGTACAGCACAGGAACAGTCCCTTCAGCCCACCATATCTGTGCTGAGCCAGATGCTACTCTAAACTAATTCCCATCTGCCTGCACATGGTCAAAGTTAAAAATCACATGACACTAAGTTATAGTCCAACAAGCTTTTGGAGTGCTGCTCCTTCATCAGTTAGCTAGTGGAATAGGATCATAAGACACAGAATTTATAGCAAAAGATCAAAGTGTCATACACTGACACTGGGTGGACCCTTTGGGGGGGATGATGTGGACTTGATGGGCCGATGGCCTGCTTCCACACCTTGGGGATTCTGATTCAAGGAGCTATGGAATTGGACCCCAAGATTCCACTGTGTATCAGTGCTCTTAAGGGTCCAGCCATTTACGCAATACCTTCCTCTTGCATTTGACCTCCCAAAATACATCAGCACTTTTTGAATTAAAGTCCATCTGCCAATTCTCCACTCAACTTTCCAGCTGATCTATATCCCACTGTATACTTGATAATCTTCCTCAAAATCCACAACTCCACCAGTTTTCATGTCTTCTGCAAGCTTGCTAATCAGACCACTAATATTTTCATATATATATTGCACTGAGACACTAGTCACAGAACTCCAGTCAGAAAACTATCCCTCCATAATTTACCCCCTGTCTTCTTTGGCCAAGCCAATTTTGTATCCATCTTGCCAACTCACCATGCGATTTGATCTTCTAGACCAGTCTACCATGACACACCCTGTCAAATGCTTTAGTCAAGTCCATTACACAATATCTGCTGTATGGTCATGTTCAAAACATGAGTGTACTTTGAGCCTTGAATATATTGTGCATATTGCCTAGCTCACTCCATTGATAAATATTCTGGAAAGGATTTCATTTGTACAAGAAAAAATATTTGATGTAATGTTTTGTCTTTATCTTCCCCTAGAATGATATAGCCACTATCCGGCAACAGCAAGATATGCGAATGGAGCAGCTACTGCTAAAGGTTAATAGCCAAACTGAGGTGAGTTTCGTAATTCTGTATTGAGGTCTGTCAGTGACTATGAAGTTAATTGAATAGTTGGTCAGCAATGGTTAAGATGTGTTTTGAAGAAGCTTTATGTTTACTATTGCTTGGGAGGCTTTGAACTTTGAAGATTTGTGGAGGAATTTATTTCCGGTTTGGTCGGCATACCTGGAATGGTTCCTGGAAAAGGAGGTCATTGATGTTCATTTTGGACATGGAGATTTACTCTTGACAAAACCTCCTTGAAATTCTTGATCTGGTGATAGCAGCTTGCTTTGCTGTAGACCTTGCTGTGGCTGGTTTCAAATAATCACTGGTTTGGAGATGTTCTTGCGTTTCATAATTTATTTGGATAGAAACCTGTTAAAACAATTGAGTTGGAGGGAAGACCACAAAGAGCAGGCTGAGTTGGAGGGAAGCTTGCCTGGAGCAATTCGTAACACAAAGTGCAGGGCTTGCAATGGAATACCCAATAGACTCTGTCTTTGTGATTTTTGAAAATAATCTAATTACTTATTTTTAAACAACAGATTTTAGAGGCAACTATACATGACTAGTGGCTTGACTACATCCCAGAAACAGATTCTGAAACATCCTTTAGTTTATCTTTTTGTCTTCAAGAACAACCCATTGGCCAAAGTGCTTTTTTCCCTTCCTTTTTCAGAAAGCCAATCCCTGCACGAAAACTTCTACTTTCCTAAAGAATGTGTGTTTGTCTGCCTGTTTATAGGGATAGTCATTTATACTTCATTGTTGTTTACTCTATGTTAAACAATTATTGCATCTTTGCTGAATAAGTTTTGGTTTGATAACTAAACCCATAATAAGTTTATTAAGAAACTTGTTTAATCTTGTTTTAAATATGTATTTTATCCTATATTGTGACCCATGGGGTAGTGAGATGATTGTACACTCCTTCAACCTTACTCATAATGTAAAGTGGGGGGCTTACAATGGAATACCCAATGGGCTTCATCACTTAATTGAAAGGGGGCTGCTAGCATTTGGAAACAGGAAGTACACCAAGTTTCTAGTGCATTATTATGTTAAAATGGCTATGGTAGTTGCTAAGAATTTTTTGGAGGTTTAAGATTGACTCCTTAATGATTTGAAAAGAAAAACAAGGTTAGCCTAACTGATTTTGTTGAAAAATGTTTTAGATTTAAAATTGGAAAGGAAATATGTTAAAAGTAAGATGAAGAGCACTTAAAAGAAATTAAAAAGAAAAGGAGAGAACAATTCAGGCCACTGAAAAAAGGAATACCAGCTGTCTGTGTGGAGTTTGCATGTTCTCCCTGTGTCAGTGTAGGTTTCTGATTGATGATCCTTGTTCCTCTCTCAGTACAAAAATGTGCAGATGAGGTGGATTGGACATGCTGTATTTCCCTGTAGTGTCTAAGGATGTGCAGACTGACTTGATTAGACTTGGGAAATGTGGGATCTGGGTGGGATGCTTTTTGGAAGGTAGGCCTAATGGCATCTATCACCACTGAAGGGTTTTATTGATTCTATTCTATGATCTTTGAACGGATTGCTGGAAGTTGGGATTTATCAGGGTACAAATCAGTTCAGAGAAAGGAGCCATGTCAGAGTATAAACAGTCAAGTGCATCTGTAAGCCAAGTAGAAACACTTGTATGTGCAGGAAAGTAAACTTCTCAAAACTCAGTAAACTAGGTTCCACAGAGTTACATAAAACAAAAAATTGAGGAGCTAGAAGTCATAGTCATGCAGTACGGAAACAGACCCATCAGTCCAACCTGTCCATGCTAATCAGGTTTCCTAAACTGAACAAGTCCAATTTGCCTGCATTTAGTCCATATCACTCTAAACCTTTCCTATGTATTTGTTCAAATATTGTTACCACTTCCTCAGGCAGTTCATTCCACACATGAACTACTCTGTGGAAAAAGTTGCCCCTCATGACCTTTTAAATCTTTCTCCTCCCACCTTAAAAAATGCCTTCAAGATTGAACACTCTTACCTTTGGGAAAAGACCTTTCGCTGTTCACCTTTTCTATGCCCCTCATGATTTTATAAACCCCTATAAGATCACCCTTCAATCTCCTATGCTCCGGGGGAAGAAAGTCCCAGCCCATCCAACCTCTCCTTCCAGTCCCTTTTGATTTTTTTTTTGAATGCTCTCCAATTTTAATAATATCCTTTCTATAGGAGGGCAACCAGAACTGTACACAGTACTCCAAAAATGGCCTTGGAGTACAGCCACAACATTACGTGCTGACAGCTCAACAATAGCTAAATCAATTTATCTTGCAAGTAGCTGAGACATAGATGACAATAATTTATTTTTACAGCATCCAGAACTAAATAAAACACCACAAAAGCCCCTCACTGTGGTAATCTGAGGACATGAGGGCAGACAGTTGAAGGTTTGGTCAAAAGATTTTCAGGAGAACCTTTTTAAGAAGAAATGAGAGTCAGGGTGGTTTTAGGAAGAGAGATCCAGGGGTTAGGCAGCTGAAGGAGTGGCCACCAATGTTGGGGTGATTTAAAATCAGGATGTTCAGACGGTCAGAGTTAGAGGAGTGCTTTTTGTCATGTGGTTTTATATCACATCCAGGCATTTAGGTTCAAGACAGATTGGTTGAGAAGGTGACGCCAAGAACAGTCTTCAGGCTTGGGTTTCTTTTTAGAACACCATTCATTATCTATCGTGACTAATTACTCCAATACATACTATTCAGAGACAAACCAAACTCTAATTTTGTTATTACTTTATTCAAAGGCTACTCCATAAACTCTACTGCCTACTGCTTGTTGTTCTACTCCATATGCTTCTTTACATTCACATGGTTAGATTTCACCCTTCTGTCTCCATCCCCATGCATTAAGCTGAAGACATTTATCTTAACTCCACCCCTATGGTGTTATTTATGCCCAGTGAATAGCAACTCTATTACATCATCACCATGCTGCTCCAGGGTCCTAAAGTTCTTACACAGCGGATTGAAAACATCTTGAGGGCTGTGGGCTAACCGTGATTGCAGAGTTGAGGTTGTGGAGGGATTTGAACATCTTGAAACAAAGCTTTGCTAAGCCTAGGGTCAATCAGCTAGCATGGGATATTGGTAATGGGATGAGACTTGATGTGAACAAGCACATCAAGTTTATGGAAGATACTCATACCTTTGTCACTTTCAGACTTGACTGAGGGATTCAGCAGGAGGTGGACAATGTTTTGGAGGTGGAATTAGAGGTTTTAATAATGGTATGAAAAGGTGGTTGAATATATGACACTCAGATTGTGGCAAGTCTGATTCCAAATATTGCCAGTTAGAAGCCTGCACTCCATTGGCAGTCTGTTGGACTTGCTGATTCCAGGTTAGGATGGTGGTCAGATTCTTTTAAATATTCTCACGGTCTCTAAGGTAACACCGAATTTAGACAGTGACTCCAACTGAGAAGTAAAAACAAATTACTGGAGAAACTCAGCAAGTCTGTTGTATTTGTAGGTAAAAGTGAGGACTGTAGTTGCTGGAAACCAGAGTCTAGATCAGAGTGGTGCTGGGAAAGCACAGCAGGTCAGGCAGCATCCGAGGAGCAGGAAAATCGATGTTTCGGGCAAAAGCCCTTTATCAGGAATAGAGGCAGGAAGTCTCCAGGGTGGAGAGATAAAGAGGGGGGAGCGGGGGGGTGGCGCTGGGAAGAAGGTAGCAAAGAGTACAATAGGTGAATGGGGGTGATAGGTCAGAGGGGAGGGGAAATGAGGAAACCGGTGAAGTCCACATTGATGCCCTGGGGTTGAAGTGTTCCGAGGCAGAAGATTAGGCGTTCTTCCTCCAGATGTCAGGTGTTGAGGGAGCGGCGGTGGAGGAGGCCCAGGACCTGCATGTCCTCGGCAAAGTGGGAGGGGGAGTTGAAATGTTGGGCCACGGGGTGGTGGGGTTGATTGGTGCGGGTGTGCCAGAGATGTTCCCTGAAGTGCTCTCCAATGTAGAGGAGACTGCATTGGGAGCAACGGATACAATAAATGATATTGGTGGATGTGCAGGTGAAACTTTGGATGTGGAAGGCTCCTTTGGGACCTTGGATGAAGGTGAGGGAGGAGGTGTGGGCACAAGTTTTGCAATTCCTGTGGTGGGCAGGGGAGGGTGCCAGGATGGGGAGGGTGTGTTGTTGGGGGGCGTGGACCTGACCAGGTAGTCACGGAGGGAACAGTCTTTGCGGAAAGGGGTGGGTAGGAAATATATCCTGGTGGTGGGGTCCATTTGGAGGTGGCGGAAATGTCAGCGGATGATGCAGTTAATGCGAACGTTGGTAGGGTGGAACGTGAGGACCAGGGGGGGTTCTGTCCCTGTTACGGTTGGAGGGGTGGGGTTTGAGGGCGGAAGTGTGGGATGTGGATGAGATGCATTGGAGGGCATCTTCAGCCACGTGAGAAGGGAAATTGCGATCTCTAAAGAAGGAAGTATTGTGTAGTATTTGTGGAGAGAGAAACAGGCAGTCCTGCAAATGGTGGCTCAGCTGGTGATAGTCAAATATCATGGATATATATTAAGGATGGCCCACAAAATTCCTACAGCATGTCATGTTGGAATCTGGAAGATCGAAACATCTTTACGAACTAGGTTTTCATTAGACACTGGTAAAGTTTTGTAAAACCTGCCATATATGCCAAGTTATGGGAAAGCTGCAACATGCAAACAAACTAATGCTTTTAACTCTTTCACCACATTTTGAGGAACCATTTAGTAGAGTGTTGGTGGATTTTAAGGGACTTTTACAGAAAGCAAAAGCAGTGCACTTAAAAATCCTTACTATCTTGGATATGGCAACTTGATATCCAGAGGCTGTACCCGTTTCAACAATGTCTGTTCCAATAATGGAAGAGAATTTAATACAGCGCTTCACTCAGTATGGATTTATCAATGGTGATTCACTTGGACCTAGGTTTCCTGTCTAGGACTTTTCAAAAAATTAGGAGTAATCTGGATATAGCCTCATTATAGTTTTATAGTGTTGGTTCCCTAAAAAGTGAGGATGGGTGTTAATGGTCATATTAATGAAATTGTGGATGTAAATCACATTCTACATCACAATTACCTGTAAATATATTTCATCTAACTTACTTTTGAATATTGATTTTTCAATTTTGAACCAGTAGCATATGGGGATTTTCTGGGTACCTGAATGATTTAGAGTCAGAGTCATACAGCATGGAAACAGATCCTTTGGTCCAATCGGTCATAGAGATGTACAGCACGGAAACAGACCCTTCGGTCCAACCCATCCATGCCGACCAGATATCCCAACCCAATCTAGTCCCACCTACCAGCACCCACCCTATATCCCTCCAAACCATCCCTATTCATATACCCATCCAAATGCCTTTTAAATGTTGCACTTGTACCAGCGTCCACCACTTCCTCTGGCAGCTCATGCCATACACGTCCCACATTCTGGGTAATCCAAGATGGAGGATGGGAAAACTTTCTGGCTTTAACAACTACTCCTTTTGAGGGACTTTAGGTGTTGGAGGTGATTTCCTCGAATTCCAGGAGCAGCAATTCCTGTTTTATATGCTGTTGCATTGTTTTGGAACTTTGGAGAAAAAAATGTCAAAACAACAGGGAGAAGAACAGACAAAGGAAGCACATGGTGAGGTCAGTGCAGGAGAGAGAGAGAGAAAGAAACTGACACCACAGTGTACCTGCACAGTTACTGCCTTTGCTGTTTGAGTTCATGTATGGTCCATGCTGACCATAATCCCAAACTAAACTAGTCCCACCTGTCCGCCCTTGGCTTGTATCCCTCCAAACAATTTTTATTCATGTACTTATCTGAATATCTTTTAAACATAATTGTACCTGTATCCATCGCTACTTCTAGAAGTTTGTTACAAAAATGACCCTCTGTTTTTAAAAAAGAAAATCCCTCCTGTCTTTAAGTCTTTTTTTCTTTCCTTAAAAATATGCCCCAAGTCTTTAATTAATTATTAACTTATAAATATTTTTGTTGGCATGGTGAGTTATAGTAACAATTGGAGAGAATGAGCCCCCAAGATATGAGTTTTTCTTTACTTACGGCGAGTTTTAGGTGGGCAAAGTACACATTAGGCTTTCCGATGGAAGATTTTGGGTTTTTTTCAATTTAGACAATAGACAATAGACAATAGATGCAGGAGTAGGCCATTCTGCCCTTCGAGCCTGCACCGCCATTCAATATGATCATGGCTGATCATTCCTAATCAGTATCCTGTTCCAGCCTTATCTCCATACCCCTTGACTCCACTATCTTTAAGAGCTCGATCCAATTCTTTCTTAAAAGAATCCAGAGACTGGGCCTCCACTGCCCTCTGGGGCAGAGCATTCCACACAGCCACCACTCTCTGGGTGAAGTAGTTTCTCCTCATCTCTGTCCTAAATGGTCTACCCCGTATTTTTAAGTTGTGTCCTCTGGTTCGGCACTCCCCCATCAACGGAAATATGTTCCCTCCTGCCAGAGTGTCCAGTCCTTTCATAAGCCTATACGTTTCAATCAGATCCCCTCTCAGTCTTCTAAACTCAAGGGTATACAAGCCCAGTCGCTTCAGTCTTTCCGTGTAAGGCAATCCTGCCATTCCAGGAATTGACCTCGTGAACCTACGCTGCACTCCCTCAATAGCCAGAATGTCTTTCCTCAAATTTGGAGACCAGAACTGTACACAGTACTCCAGGTGTGGTCTCACCAGGGCCCTGTACAGCTGCAGAAGCACCTCTTTGCTTCTATACTCAATCCCTCTTGTTATGAAGGCCAGCATGCTATTAGCCTTCTTCACGACCTGCTGTACCTGCATGCTTGCCTTCATTGACTGGTGGACAAGAACACCCAGATCTCTCTGAACAGCCCCTTTACCTAATTTGATACCATTGAGGTAGTAATCTGCCTTCCTGTTCTTGCCACCAAAGTGGATAACCAGACATTTATCCACATTAAACTGCATCTGCCATGCATCGGCCCACTCACCTAACTTGTCCAGGTCACCCTGTAATCCCCTAACATCCTCATCACATTTCACCCTACCACCTAGCTTTGTGTCATCAGCAAATTTGCTAATGTTATTGCTGATACCATCTTCTATATCATTTACATATATTGTAAAAAGCTGCGGTCCCAGCACGGATCCCTGCGGTACCCCACTGGTCACTGCCTGCCATTTCGAAATGGAGCCGTTAATCACTACCCTTTGTTTCCTATTAGCCAACCAATTCTCTATCCAACCAATTCTCTATCCCCAATCCCGTGCGCCCTAATTTTACTCACTAACCTCTTGTGTGGGACTTTATCAAAAGCTTTCTGAAAGTCCAGGTACAGTACATCCACTGGATCTCCCTCGTCCATCTTCCGAGTTACATCCTCAAAAAATTCAAGAAGATTAGTCAAGCATGATTTCCCCTTCATAAATCCATGCTGACTCTGTCCTATCCTGTTACTATTATCCAGATGTGTCGTAATTTCATCCTTTATAATAGACTCCAGCATCTTTCCCACCACTGAGGTCAGACTAACTGGTCTATAATTTCCTGCTTTCTCCCGCCCACCCTTCTTAAAAAGTGGCACAACATTAGCCGCCCTCCAATCCTCAGGAACCAACCCCGATTCTATTGAACTCTGGAAAATAATCACCAGCGCATCCACAATTTCCCGAGCCACCTCCTTCAGTACCCTGGGATGCAGGCCATCAGGTCCCGGAGACTTATCAACCTTCAGACCTAACAGTCTCTCCAACACCAAATCCTGGCAAATAGAAATTCCCTTAAGTTCAGGTCCTTCAGCCACTTGTTACCTCAGGGAGATTGCTTGTGTCTTCCCCAGTGAACACAGATCTGAAGTACCCATTTAATTCCTCTGCCATTTCTTCGTTCCCAGTAATATATTCCCCTGCTTCTGTCTTCAAGGGCCCAATTTTTGTCCTAACCATTTTTTTGCCTTGGACATACCTAAAAAAGCTTTTACTATCCTCCTTTATATTCTTGGCCAGTTTACCTTCGTACCTCATTTTTTCTCTGCGTATTTCCTTCTTACTAATCCTCTGTTGTTCTTTAAAAGCTTCCCAGTCCTCCGTTTTCCCGCTTATCTTCGCTAAGTTATACTTTTTCTCTTTTAACCTTATATGTTTCTTTACTTCCCTTGTCAGCCACGGCCGCCCATGTCTCCTCCTGGGATCTTTCTTCCTTTTAGGAATGAACTGATCCTGCATCTTCTGCATTATACACAGAAATATCCGCCATTGTTCCTCCACGGTCTTCCCTGTTAAGGTATTAAACCATTGAACTTTGGCCAGTTGCTCCCTCATAGCTCCATATTTCCCTTTATTCAACTGAAATATTGTCACTTCAGATTGTACCCACTCCCTCTCAAATTGCAGATTGAAGCTTATTGTATTATGGTCACTACTTCCCAATGGCTCCTTCACTTCGAGGTCACTGACCAATTCTGGTTCGTTACACAATACCAGATCCAGAATCGCCTTATCCCTGGTCGGCTCCAGCACCAGCTGCTCTAAAAATCCATCTCTGAGGCACTCCACAAAGTCTCTTTCTTGAGGCCCGATACCATCCTGATTCACCCAGTCTACCTGCATGTTAAAATCCCCCATAACAACTGTAGTAACATCTTTGTGACAAGCCAATTTCAGCTCCTGATTCAACTTACCTCCGACATCCAGACTACTGTTTGGGGGCCTGTAGATGACTCCCATGAGGGTCTTTTTACCCTTAGTGTTTCGAAGCTCTATCCACACTGACTCTATATCCCCTGACTCTAGGTCCGCCCGCGCAAGGGACTGAATATCCTCCCTTACCAACAAGGCCACCCCACCCCCTCTGCCCGTCAGTCTATCCTTACGATAACACATGTAGCCTTGAATATTCATTTCCCAGGCCCTGTCCCCATGAAGCCACGTCTCAGTTATCCCCACAATATCGTATCTGCCAATTTCCAAAAGAGCCTCAAGCTCATCCACCTTGTGTCTAATGCTTCGTGCATTCATATATAGAATTTTTAATTTGTTACTGCTCTCACCCTTCCCCTCAACCCTTATTTCACTCAACTTTACAGCATGATGCCTTTTCCAGTTTTCTGCCTCCTTGATACAGTTGTCTTTCTTGACTTCTCTTGTTCTAACTACCCCTTCAATTTCCTTTTTAAACATCCAGCTTGTCCCCTCCCCCCCGCTACTTAGTTTAAATGTAGCGGTGTTGCAGCAGAAAACCTGCCTGCCAGAATGCCGATCCCTGTTCTATTAAGGTGCAAGCCATCTCTCTTGTAGAATTTATGGTTACCATAAAATATACCCCAGTGATCCAAGAACTTGAAACCTTGCTTCCTGCACCAGTTCCCCAACCACACGTTCAAGTCCATTATCTCCCGGTTTCTGGCCACACTAGCCCGAGGAACTGGAAGCAAACTGGAGATAACCACCTTGGACGTCCTGCTTTTTAGCCTTCTTCCTAGTTCTGCGAAGTCTCGCTGTAGTATGTTCCTCCTCTTCTTCCCGACATCATTTGTGCCGACGTGTACCACCACCTCGGGCTCTTCACCCTCGTCCTTGAGGATGTCCTGCACTCTGTCTGCGATGTCTTTCACTCTAGCACCAGGAAAGCAACACACCATCCTTAAATCCCGTCTGCTGCCACAAAAACCCCGGTCAGTTCCTCTCACGATGGAGTCCCCTATTACCACGGCTCTATGTGATGTCCGACTCTTCCGCTCTGCTTCTGCGGCAACTTTTGATTGACAAAAATTTAGGGAAAACATCTATAGCGTAGAGAGAACCTTTTTAGTTTTGGTTTGTTTGGGCAGTGCTACAGGGCTTTTTAGCTGAACGTGGCTGTGTGAAGCAGTTGCTCTTGGAGAAGGGGAAACGATAGTTCACATTTGTTTAAAAATAATGACTTGCAGTTTTAGCTATTTGGAATATTCTATACAGCCTGGTCATCACGCTACTAGAAGGATGTGGAAGCTTTGGAGAGACTACAGAAACTGGTTACCAGGATGTTGCTTAGTTTGGCGGGGTGGGTGGGGAGAGGTGATATTAACTTTGAGGAGAGATTGGATAAGCTTGGTTTGTTTTCATTTGAATGTTGAAGAATGAGAGCTGACCTGATAGAAGTTTACAAAATTATCAGAGGCCTGGATAGTCAGAGTCTTTTTTTTCCCAGGCTAGAAATGTGAATTTCTAAGGAACGTAAGTTTAGGGTAAAAGGGGATAATTTTGAGATGCTAGGGACAAGTTTTTTTTTGCATAGAAGATTTGTAAATATCTGGATATTGTCAGATACAATAGCAACATTTTAAGAGGTGTCTTGACAGGTATATGAATAGGCAGGGAATAGAGGGATATGGACCATGTAGATACAAAAACCTTTTAGTTTAGAAAGGCATGTGTTGTCACAATCTTCGTGGGCCAAATGGCCTGTTCCTGTGCTGCACTGCTTTGTTTTTGGTTTGATTTAAGGTATTTAGTAATAGTTCAAGGCCATAGGTGTTTGGATAAAACCCTGAACAGATTATTCAAAGCTGAGGATATTTCAGCTTGGTTATATGAAGGCTCCAGGAAGAGGCTATTAGGTTCTCAACACTGGAAGTTGAAATAACTGTTAAAGCAAAGGAGGTGATAGAGAAGGAAATTCTCTCTCTCTGGTGTGAGTACTGTGAAGGTGTGTTTTACAGATAAAAAGTATTACTGTGTATTTTGAAATCTCTTGGCTTACTCTATTTTCTATTGCTTTCTTTGCACAATAAACTCCAGCTTTCTTAAAAAATAAAACTGCAGTATAGCATACTTATAATTCAGTGAGAGACCACCTTGTTAAAATAAAAAGACAAAATATCATTTATCAAACCAGATTTCAGTCAGGTTTTGATCTTGTCCAGTAATAACATCACCTGGCATTCAGAACTCAAGATAATTGGGAAATGAAGCATGTTTTTTTTTTGTGAAGTGGAAACAGGGTTTAACTAATTTATTGGAATTCTTTGAAGTAGCATTTGAATTTGAATCAGTTGTTGTCCCGTATTCAATATTAACTACAGTGAGAAGTGTGTAGCGCCACCATACATAGGTGCCATTCACATTAACCTAAGACCTAAAATTTTAAAATAAAGATCACCTAAAGAAAGTCCAACTTTTCCCTTCTCCGTTGTTAAATAACCCACCTGGATTTCACCAGCCCATGTCATACGGAAGCAAGAGTGCTGCTTCAGGCTGCACCAGCCCGAGCCATACTGCCACTGTCAGAGTCCCACTCTGGGCTACTCCGTTCACCATGCACTGGTTGATGTACTATATTTGGGTGTCCAAAAGTTATTTTATAAGTTTCCATCTAAAATGTTATTGCACCAAATCATAGGGAGCATGATTGTTATATTGGCTAGCTGGCAGAAAGCAGAGTATGTATAAATTGGTTCTTAGAACATTAGAATATTGCTGCGCAGTACAGGCCCTTTGGACCTTGATGTTGTGCCATCCTGTGAAGTTAATCTGATGCCCATCTAACCTCCACCACTCCATTAATATCCATATGTATGTCTAATACCTGTTTAAATGCTCTTCACGTCGGTGAGCCTACTACTGCTGCAGACAGGCCATTCCACGCCCCTACTACCCTCTGAGTAAAGAAACTACTCTTAATATCTGCCCTAAATCTGTCACCCTTCAATTTAAAACTATGTTCCTTTGTGTTGGCCTTCATCTTCTGAGGAAAAAGGCTCTCATTGTCCACCCTATCTAACCCTCTGGTTATCTCATAAAATCTTTTCCACTTTGGCAGGATATAACCAGTGAGGTCTTTCAGAAGTCTGTGCTGAAGTCCACTCTCTTTTTCTAATTAATATGAGGCTTAGCTAATAAGATTGAAAGCATGGTGGGTAAATTTGCAGATATTATCATAGATAGGTAGGGAACATTTGTAAAGATAGGTATGTTGTGAAGAAGACACGATGACCGAAGGTTGTCTTTCTGTGCTATAAATTAAACCGTTAAACAGAAGGAAGTTACTAATAAGTGTAGATAAATTGAGTGAGTGGGTAAATATTTCACAAATGGAGTTGTCCACTTTGAATAAAACCAGACTACTTTTTAAATGATGATCTCAACCTGAAGAATTTCAAGATGCCAAGAGTTCTAGGCTTTCTAGTGCATAAATCTCAAATTTTTAGCATGCAGGAACAAGTGATTAAGAAGGCTATTATAATGTTATTCAATTATTATGAGGGGTATAGAACATCAAAGCAAGGATGTGGATGTTACGTTTCAGTTATATAAGACAATGGTGAGACCACATTTCAAATACTGCTCACAGTTTTGGTCATCTTATTTAAAGAAGGATGTTGGAGGCAGTACTGAGAAAGTTTACTAGAGTGACAGTTGGAATTAATGATCATCTTATGAAGAGCAATTTGACAGGCTGACCTGTTTTCACCAGGGTTTAGAAGCACAAGAGATAACTTGATCAAAATTTGAGAGGGCTTGAATACAAGAGCAAGGATGGACAGCTGAGAATAAGGCTCTGGTTCAATTACATTTGGAATGTTGTCAGCAGTTTTGGGCCACATATCTAAGGAAGCATGTGCTGGCATTGGATAAGGTCTACAGGAGTTTTACAAGAAAGGTCCTGGAGATGAAAAGCTTATCAAATGTAGAACGGTTGAAAATCTGGGTCTGTGTTGAATGGAGTTTAGATGAATGGGGGAATCTCATTGAATCTTACAGAAAACTGAGGGGCCTGGATAGGATGGACATGGAGAAGATGTTTCCACCAGTAGGAGAGATTAGGACCCAAGGCACAGCCTCAGAGTAAAGGTACAATCCTTCAGAATGGAGATGAGGAATCATTTATTCAGCCAGAGAATTGTGTATCTTTGGAACTCATTGCCACAGAAGGCTATTGAGGCCAAGATAGTTGTGTTTAAAGCAGAGAAAGCTAGTTTCTTGACTAGTCAAGGGTTACACAGAGAAGGTTTTGAAATTAGATTAGATTACTTACAGTGTGGAAACAGGCCCTTCGGCCCAACAAGTCCACACCGCCCCGCCGAAGCGCAACCCACCCATACCCCTACATCTACCCCTTACCTAACACTATGGGCAATTTAGCATGGCCAATTCACCTGACCTGCACATCTTTAGACTGTGGGAGGAAACCGGAGCACCTGGAGGAAACCCACGCAGACACGGGGAGAACGTGCAAACTCCACACAGTCAGTCACCTGAGGTGGGAATTGAACCCGGGTCTCTGGCGCTCTGAGGCAGCAGTGCTAACCACTGTGCCACCGTGGAGAAACCTATATCAGCTATGATCAATTATGCTCCTGTATCTTATGGCCTTAGCAAGGTGGATGTGGAAAAGATGTTTCCTCCAGAACTATGGATACTTGTTTTAAAATTAGGGGCATTTTTGTTAACAGATGAGAGAATTTTTATACACACATATACACTTTAAAGGCAGAGGTAGATCCTGGTTAGGTAAGGGAAACTTAGAATATCAGGGGTTAATGGGAATGTGAAATATTGAATGGATCAGCTCTTCCTTGAAGAGCTAAATAGCCCTTTTCTACTAATTCATATATTCACACATTCAGCATTCTATCCAGAAACTTTAGGAAAGTACCAGAAAATCTTCAAAACCATAATGAGGACATACTGTTGTGGTCAAAGGAATATAACTTTTTTTTTGCTGTGCAGGATTCACCTGGCTGAGTGGTTAGCACTGCTGCCTCACAGCACTAGGGATCTGGCTTTGATTCTAATCTCGGGTGATTATGTGTGGAGTTTGCACCTTCTCCCCGTGTCTGTGTGGGTTTCCTCCATCAATCCAAAGTTGTGCAGGTTAGGTGAATTGGCTGTGCTAAATTGCCCATTGTATTCAGCGATGTGTAGGTTAGGTGCATTAGTCAAAGGTAAATGTAGGGTAATGGGGTTGGGGAATAGGTCTAGGTGGGATACTCTTTGGATGGTCAGTGTAGACTTGTTGGACCAAATGACCTTCTTCCAAACTGTGGGGATTCTGTGATTGTATGATATAAAGGTTTTAGTCTTTTTGAATTGGTTTATGGCCATGAAATCAGGGAAAGGTTTTGTGTATGAAAGATGAGTTACCGTGCTGGACTGTATCTATATTTTGAGAAGTTCACAGGAAGCAGCACCTTTTGAGCATTACAAATGACGGTGAAGCATTGGCTGACAAGCAAAAACCCAAGTATTTCAACCAGAGAGCTGAGTGATATGAAAGTCACCATCGTCCAGGAGAACCATAAGGCTAGCCTTTATTAGGGAGCGACAACTGGTGATGAGTTTAACCTGAGGATCACCACACTTTGGGCAACTTTGGGAGGGTGTGATTTTCCTGAGCCTTTAGCCAGTACAGGAATTGAACCCATACTGTTGGCTTCATTCTGCATCGCAAGCTAGCCATCTAGCTAACTGATCCCCAGTGGGTGTTAGTTATCCTGCCTTTACAATGTGAACTATTTCATTCAGTGGTCAAAATAAGATTGGTAAAGTTAGTCACCCAATTGACACCTCAATGGCTAGGAAAAGAATCAGCTGTGTTTAGTGTTGAAGCATTATTTCTGTCAGGAGGGTGAGCAAGTGATGAATACAATCATGATGATAAGGACTAGACCATTCTCAAATTGAACCATTTATTGTTTGATTGTTAGTTTGGTTAGATGTCATGCTTTTGTATTTAGAGGCTACTCATTGAATGTAAGAAGTTGAAGGGGCAAATCAGCGTGTATAGGTTGATATAATAGCTTATTTATCACTTCAGTCCAAAGAAAAACACTCCGGTGAATACAGAAATGTGACTGTGGACAAACATTGAAATTTTTTTCAAAATATTATTTCATTTATCCACTTCACTTTTGAGTATTTAACAGCTAAAGGATTGTCAAGTTTTCTGGACATTACAAAAGTGGTTTCTTTAAAAGAGGTAAATGAAAGTTCACGGTGGACATTAGAGATGTTTTATTTCTTAAACAAAGGCTCCCTGCAAATCATAAGACTGGTGGTCACTGCTTGCTTTGCAGTCTCCCATACTGGGGGCTGTCTGGCTTAGAGAGGTTCTTGTTTTATCTGTTTCAGTGGAAGGAAAGCCTGCTAAGACCAAGCTGCCCAGTTCTGAAAGGAAAACCCTATACTTCAGTTTAGGGTGAAACCATTTTATTCTGGTTGTGATTGAAATAAAATCTCCAGATTGTGTATTTTCTGAGCAAGCTTTGTTTGTAAGATTTCAGATAACCAGTGTCTTCATGTGCTGGAACATCAAAGCAACAGACTCTGGAATATCCTGTGCTTCACCTTTTTGTCTTCAAGAATACCCCATTAGCCAAAGTATTTTTACTTCAGAAAGCCAGCTGCAAACTATCTTCTTGAAGAGTTTATCTTCCTTAAGAGGAGTGTGTGTTTCTGTAGACATTCTAGCAGTTGGAGTTGAGTAGATTAGATTAGATTAGATTAGATTAGATTAGATTAGATTAGATTAGATTAGATTAGATTAGATTAGATTAGATTAGATTAGATTAGATTAGATTAGATTAGATTAGATTAGATTAGATTAGATTACTTACAGTGTGGAAACAGGCCCTTCAGCCCAACAAGTCCACACCGCCCCGCCGAAGCGCAACCCACCCATACCCCTACATCTACCCCTTACCTAACACTACGGGCAATTTAGCATGGCCAATTCACCTAACCTGCACATCTTTGGACTGTGGGAGGAAACCGGAGCACCCGGAGGAAACCCACACAGACACGGGGAGAATGTGCAAACTCCACACAGAGAGTCGCCTGAGGCGGGAATTGAACCTGGGTCTCTGGCGCTCTGAGGCAGCAGTGCTAACCACTGTGCCACCGTGCCGCCCACAACTTCTTACATTCAATTAAAAAAAACCTGATTAAAGCATTTTTGTTTAAAACCCAATATAAATAAGGTGTGTAATTGTTTGTCTTGGTAACTGAAAAAAGTTACTGGGGAACAAGGCAGCCTAATGAGTGAGTGAGAGAAGAGAGAAACTTCTTCAACAAACAAATGGCAAAATATAGCTCCAGATGCTGGACCAGACCCAATGGGAGCTGGATCTTTGGTCAAATCTTGCTAATTGCCAGTGTCAATTCTTGCAGTCTCCTGCTGTTTGAACAGACCCTGTCATTGAGATCAGCCACTTTGATGTGCATACCCTTGCTGGGTTTTCCCACAATACACTTTGGCGGTCCCCCCTTTCTCCTCTTTAATATTGGGTTCAATATTTCAATGAATGAATGGCAATCTATAGAAGATGTACTCTTAAGAGATATTGGAAGTTAATTTGTATTTTTGAATTCAAATACAAATTAACACAAATTTGCATCTCTTCAAAAATAATATTTGTATGCGTAATGTGAAACATGACAAACCTTTAAACCAAATATGCTTTGAGGCTATGAACTGGACCTCATTGTTCCCATAGTTTCTTGGTAACAGTTTGTGGTGATAAGAAATATTTTGTGTTGTTTTGAAACCTCAATCAAGGTGAGAAAGAGAATAACCAGTTATAAAGTGTTTTGGCATCCTTACCACACTGGGTTTTAAGTTAGTTTTAGAGTTCTGGTCTTTGTACACATTTCTGAATTCAAGGCAAGCTTTGGGCTGAGACCATCTTTTGCCAAATTGAAAACCTGAGAAATGTATGACAACGCTGCTGCATTTTTTATATTGCTGATAATTTATTAAGACTTTAGAGAAGGTGTTCGCATCATTTAATAATAGAGTTTGGCGAAGGTCTTCTAGTTTAGAATTCAGATTCTTGGTATTAGCTGGAAATGTTTCAATGCTCTGGGCAGCTTATTTGAAAATAAGATGACATTTCTAAAAAGTAGCAAACCAGCATCTGAGCTGTTATAACTGGAAATCAGAACAAATCTCAAATATAAACACAAAATTGAATACCATTTTCTGTTTTTCCTCTTTCCAGGAGATGTTCAGAGAAATAAAGGAGGCAAACTCTGCTTTTGTAAGGTATGGAAGTTGCATGATTTCTCTACCACATATGAAATTGTCCACCAGGAATACTTTCAGTTGGACATAGCCACACTAAATGACCCTTGCTAATTTAGAACTGCTTTTTTATGTTGGTGATTTTGGGAACTGCCTTGAAAATACAACAAACAGTGGAGCAGAACGGGCGACTTCTGTAACTGCAGAGGAACAGCAAAACTTGGTACTGTCAAACTAATCGCTTGTATTTTCAGCAAATGTGCTGCAGTTGGAGGAAAGCCAACAAAATAGTGCCTATAGGTGCAGCTACTTATGTGCTTGCTTAAGTGGCTGGTACATGAAGCTGAGTATGGCTGCTTGCTGACTAAGTCACTTTTTGCCGCCTTCAGACTTGCAGAATTGAAGAAAGAGCTTGCTCGAATACTTTGTTTCTTCACCCTGTCCTCCCGCTCCACCATCCCCTTTAACCTTGCCAAGTTACAGTTTTGTAATTCGATTTAATAGTCATAGAATCATACACCATGGAAACCAACCCTTCAGCCCAACTCATCATGCTGACCAGGTTCCCTAAACTGAACTATTCCCATTTGCCTGTATTTGACCCATATCCCACTAAACCTTTCCTATCCATGTATATGTCCAAATGTCTTTTAAATGTTGTTATTGTACTTGCCTCGACCACTTCCTCTGGCAGTTCATTCCAAGTACACCCTACCCTCTAGGAAAGACTGGACAGGCAACATTTCAAGATATAGGATCTTTAGGTGGGGCAGAGAAGGATGTAAAAAGGGTAATGGTGTAGCACTAGTAATTAAAGAGTCAATTAATACAACAAAGAGAGATGATATCTTGGAAGGGTCCCCAAATGAAGTTTTGTGGGTACAACTTAGGAATATTAAGAGGGCAACCACTTTACTGAGAATGTATTATAGAATCAGGTGGGAAATCAACACTTGTGCAACTGTAATGATTGTGTAAGAGTAATTATACCTACAGGATTTTAGCTTTCTCAGTCTAAATTGGGACAGTCATAGTGTTAAGGGTTTAGAGGGGTGCATCTATTAAAATGTATCGAGGGGAGCTTTTTATACAGGAAGTGCAGGAGGGAACGTAAGCAATTAGAGCAGAAAGTGAGCATGCAAACAGGATTAGGGCGAATCCTAAGATATTTTAGAAATAATTTAAAGGAAAGTAACCACTCTTCAATGGATAATGCAGAAAGGCATAGCAAGAGCAGTACCAGACATACCTGAAGATAAGGTGTCAACCTGGTGAAGCCACCAAATGAGACTACTGTGTGCCAAACAGCACAAGCAGCAAGTGATCGAGCTGAGCGATCCCACAACCAATGGATCAGATCCAAACCCTGCAGTCTTGCCACATCCAATCAAGAACAGTGGCAGATAATTAAATAACTCCCTGGGGGATGAGGGTCCACAAATATCCCCATCTTCAATGATGGCAGAGCCCAGCACATCAGTGCAAAAGATAAGGCTGTAACATTCGCAGTGGACAATCCATTTCAACCTCCTCCAGTAGTCCCCAACATTACAGACAATAGCCTTCAGCCAATTTGATTCACTCCAGATGATATCCAAGAAATGGTTGGAGACACTGGATAATGTAAAAGCTATGGGTCCTCACCACATTCTGGCAATGGGACTGAATACTTGTGCTCCAGAATTTGCCACTCCCCTGGCCAAGCTCTTCCAGTACAGTTACAGCACTGGCATATACCTGATAATGTGGGAAATTGCCCAGATAGGCCCTGCGTGTAAGAAAAAAAGGACAAATCCAACTAGCCAGTTGCCACACCATCCGTCTCCTCTTGATCATCAGTGAAATAATGGACCGTATGTTCAACAGAGCTATTGAGCAGCACCTGCTCAGCAATAACCTGCTCAGTGACGCCCAGTTTAGGTTTTGCCAGAGCCACTCAGCTCCTGACCTCATTACAGCCTTGGTTCAAACATGACAAAAGAGATGAATTCCAGACGGGAGGTGATAGTGATAGCTCTTGACATCAAGGCTGCATTCAACTGAGTGTGGCATCAAGGAGCCTGAGCAAAACTGGAATCAGTGGGTATCAGAAGGTAAACTTCCTGCTGGTTGGAGTCATACCTGACACATAGGAAAATGGTCATGGTGGTGAGAGTTTAGTCATTTCAGCTGCAGGAGTTTCTTAGGATAGTGTCCTTGATGCGATGATCATCAGCTGCTTCATCTGTGACATTCTTTACAGCATCAGGTCAGAAGTGGGCGTGTTCGCTGATGATTGTTAGGCACCATTCATGACTCTGAAGATAGTGAAGCAGTCCATGATCAAATGCAACAATATCAAGACTTGGACTAATAAGTGGCAAGTAACATACCACACAAATACCAGGCCCTGACCATCACAAATAAGACCATTCTAACCTTCGCCATCGATATTCAATGGTGCTACCATCACTGAATTCCCCACCATCAATATCCAGGGGTTATCGTTGACTAAAAATTCAGCTGGACTCACCACATAAACAATGTTTTATAAGAGCAGATCAGAGGTTAGGAATATTGCAGCAAGTAACTCCCCACCTGATCACCTAAAGCCTTTCCACCATGTGGTTAACACTGCTGCCTCACCGTGCCAGGGGCCCGGATTCGATTCCACCCTCCTGCGACAATCTGTGTGGAGGTTGCACATTCTCCCAGTGTCTGCATGGGTTTTTACTAGGTGCTCCAGTTCCCTCCCGCAGTCTAAAGATGTGCAGGCTTGGTGGATTAGCCATAGGAAATACAAGGTTACAGGAATAGGGTAAGAGATTAGGTCTGGGTGGGATGCTCTTCAGATGGTCAGTGTGGACTTGATGGGCTGAATGGCCTCCTGCTTCCCTATTGCAGGGATTCTATGATCTACAGGGCACAAGTCAGGAGAATGATAGAGTGCTTCTTGCTTGCCTGGATGTGTGTCGCTCCAACAGTACTCAAGAAGCTTGACACCATCCAGGACAAAGCAACATGCTTGAAAGGCCCTAAATGGTCAAACTTCCACTCCCTCCTGCATCAATGCTCAGTAACAGCAGAGTGTACCATCTACAAGATGCACAGTAGAAATTCACCAAAGATCCTCAAACAGCACTTTCTAAACACAACCACTTTCATCGCGAAGGACAAGGACAGCAGATACATGGGAACAGCATCCTTCAACTTACCCTCCAACCCACTCGCCTCCCTGATCTGGAAATGTATCCCTGTTCCTTCACTGCTGGATTGAAATCCTGGAATTCCCTCCCTAATGGCATTTTGGATCAATCCATAGGAGATGGACTGCAGCAGTTCAAGAACGTAGTTCATCACATCTTGAGGGCAGCTAGGAACGGGTAATAACTGCTGGCCAGCCAGTGGTGCCCATATCCCATAAATAAATTTTTAAAAAGGGAACCAGTGTGTGAAGCTGCAGGATATTAAAAGGATGTTAAATAAATACTCTCTCGGGTCTTCACTCTGGGAAAGGAAAACGTGGAATTTGGAATTCAGGAAAAGAGATTGTGAGGAACTTGCACAGTTTTACATGGGAAATGGGGGAGGTGTTAGCGTTCTGTTGGGTTTAACAACAGATAAATCCCCTGGCCCAGTTGAATTACATTTCAGGTTGCTGTGGGAGGTGAGGCAGCAAATTGCAAGGGCTCCCACACAAAGCTTTAATTCTTCTCTGGTCATGGGGGACATGCCAAAGGCCTGGAGGATAGCTAATGTCATTTCACTTTTCAAGAAGGGTGGTAAAGATGAACCAAGAAATTACAGACTGGTGAGTCTCTCGTCACTGATACAGAAACTACTGGAGAGAATTAATATTTGGAAAAGCGTGGATCAATTAGGATTGTCAGTATGACTTTGTGAGAGGGAGGTCATGCCTAACAAAATTTTAGAATTTTTTTGAAATTGTGATAAAGTGTGTGGATGAAGGAAGTTCACTTCATATACATTTAGTAAAGCATTTGACAAGGTCCCACATGATCAGGAAGATAAAAAGGAGTTGAGGGAAACTTAGTGAGATGGATCAGAAACTAGCTTAGTAGTAGGACACGAAGGATAATAGTAGAAGGTTGTTCGAGTGATTGGAGGCTGTTGCGCCACAAGGATCAGTACTAGGTTCAGCCTATCCAGCCTCACCTTGTAATGTAAATCCTCCAGCCTCCGTAACAGCCTTGCAAATCTTTTATGCACCCTTTCCAATTTAATAACATTCTTTTGATAGCACAGTGATCAGAATTGCATGCATTGCTCCAAATGTGGCTTTACCAATGTCTTGTCCAGCCATCTATCACGTCCCAACTCCAGTGCTCAGTGCTTTGACCAATGAAGGCATGGGTGCCAATGCTGCCTTCGCCATATATATATCAGTGATTGTTTGCCTGTCTCAATTAAACTCCAATCCAAAGATGTGCAGCTTAGGTGAATTGGCCATGCTAAATTGCCCATAGTGTTCAGGGATGTGTAGGTTATGTGCATTAGTCAGGGTTAAATGTAGAGTAATGGGGTAGGGGAATGGGTTACTCTTCAAAGGATCAGGTTGGTCCAAATAGCCTGTTTCCATGCTGTCGGGATTCTATGATGAAACTCCACCTGCCAATCCTTAGCCAACTGACCTAGTTGATGAAGATCCCATTGTACTGTTAGATAACCTTTACAGTCCACTATACCACTATTTATGGTGTCATCTGCAAACTTAGTAACTATGCCTCTTATATTTTCATCCAAATTGTTTATAGAAATGGCAAACAGCAGCGGGACCACAGTCACAGGCCACCAGTCTGCAAAACTACCACCTCTGTCTCCTAACATCAAGCCAATTTTGTATCCAATTGGCGAGCTCTCCCTGGATCCCATGTGAACTAACTCGTCTCCTCTGCGGAACCTTGTCTAAGGCCTTGCTATAGTCCACATAGACAGTATCTACTGCTCTGTCGTCTTCATTCTTTTTGGACATTCTTCACAAAACTCAAGTTTGAGACATTATTTCCTACGCTCAAAGCCAAGCGGACTATCCCTAATTAGTTCTTGTCTTTCCAAACGAATGTAAATCCTGTCTCTCAGAATCCCCTCCAACAACTTGCCCACCACTGATGTCAGGCCTACTGGTCTTATCCCATGGCTTTTCCTGGCAGCCTTTCTTAATGGCACCACATTATCCATCCTCCAGTCTTCTGGCACCTCATCCATGGCTGTTGATGATATAAATATCTCTGCTAGGGGCCACACAATTTCTTCCCTAGCTTCCCACAATATCATGGGGTATACTTGATCAGGTCCCAGGGATTTATCAACTTTTGTCCATCTTAAGACCACCAGCACATTCTCTTCTGAACTGTGGACTATTTTCAAGATATCATTTTTTTTTTGGGTTCCCTTGCTTCTATGTATTTCTGCACTGTAAGTATTGATGCACAATATTCATTCAGAATTGCTTCTATCTCCTGTGGTTCTACACATAGTCTCTTTGATCTTTAAATGCCTCTACTTGCTCCTCAGGTACTCTGTTGATCCTTAGTATCCTTGTAAAATATTTGGATTCTCCTTAACCTTATCTGCTAAAGCTATCTCATGTCCCCTTTTTGCTTTCCTGATTTCCCTCTTAAGTGTAATGTAATCTTACATCCCCTGTACTTAAGGGAGTCACTTGATCCCAGCTGCCTTTACCAGACACATACTACTACTTTTTCTTTACCAGTGACTCAATATCTCTAGTCATCCAGGGTCCTAACTCACTGCCAGACTAGTTTAAATCCTCCTGAGTAAATCTCCCCACCAGAATATTGCTACCCCTCCAATTCAGATACAACTCATGCGATCCTCACTTCTGCCCCAGAAGAGATCCCAGTTATCCAAAAATCTGAATCCCTGCCCACTCCATCAGCTCCTCATTCTTCTCTCACTAACACCAGGAGAGTAATCCAGTGATTACTACCTGCATTTTACCCTGCTGCCTAACCCCTCATTCACTTTGCAGGACCTCATCTCTTTTTCTACCAATATTGTTGGTACCAATGTGTATAATGTATTCCAGTTGCTCAGGCTCCACTTTGAGAAATTGCTGCAACTACTCAATGAAATTCTTGACCGTTACACCAGGAAGGCCATACGCCATCCTGGAATCTCTTTCATGGCCATAGAAACACCTGTCTGTGCCCCTGACTAGACAGTCCCTGATCACATCTGCACGTTTGGACTTTGCCATACTTTGCTTTACAGCAGAGCTGGTTGTGGTGCCACAGACCTGACTACTGCTGCCATTTTTCCCTGAGAGGCTATTTCCACCACCCCCTCCCCAGTATCCAAAATGGTATACTTGTTTGAGGGGGGAATAACCATAACAGACTCCTGCACTACCTGACTCTCCTGTCAGTCACCCATTTTCCTGACTGTTCCTGCAATGTGACCACAGCCTTGAAGCTATCATACACTCTGCCTCCTGTTTGCTCCTTAGTGCTTCCACCTGCTGCTCCAAACAATCCATGCGCTCTGAGTAGTTGTAGTCAGACACATTTCTTGTAGACATAGTCACCAGGACAGTTGACTAATCCCTGATCACTCATATCTGGTAGGAAGAGCATACCAATCCACTGACTGCCCTTTTTCCCAACTAGCAGATTTAGGGGGGGGGGGGGGGGGGGAAGTAAAAAGATCTTGACTTACTCTTACTTTATTGCTGCTTACCATACTAAAGCCAGGTTTTCACCTTGGCCCATTCTTAAGATCTAACTAGCAGCCCATTGTGACAGTGGACAGAACAACACGCAGCAATGTCCCCCTTCCCCACTTGCCTCAAGTCCCAGACTTAGCTCAACTCCTGGCATTTGCACACTCTTGCCTGTCATGCTCTGTCCAAGCCTATTAGATATCATTGGTTAAGTTTTCCCTCTGTGCCTTGAGCAGAAGTCCCCTATTGGATCAGCAAGCTGAGAACTGGAAGTCCACTGAGACCGTCTGAACCTTTACCCACTGAGTAGTGCAGTTTTATTTTGATCTGTTTTTAGAATCCAGTTTTTTAAAAAAACTGCAGGTTGTTTAGACCGGTTGTGTTTCATGATGATTTCTAACTTTTGTCCTCAGTAATGCGAATGATGAGCAGCAAACACTCCTCTCTGCACTGAGCCAACTGAAAGAGCAGGTTGGCCAAACCCAGCTTGAGCTGATGGACATGCGTACTGCACAAAGGAACATGGCATCAAACATGGAAACATTGAGTAGCAAACTTGAAAATGTGAAGGACATGGTGAGTCATCAGATAGCAACTGCTTTTATTAAACTGAAACATATGAAAACTGATTAAGTGGCCCATTCTAAAATGGAAATAGAAGCCTCATCAACAGGGCTAAAGTATAGAATGTTTTTGTATGATAAAGAAATCCTTTAGTAAGAAGATTTGGATGAGATGTCATAAACTTAATCTAACTAAGAACTTAACTGTGATTAAAATTCTTAAAACATTAGTAATAGTAATGACTTGTATTCATAAAGCACCTTTGTGATAAAATATCCCACATTGATGTTCAAGGGCTTTACAAATTAAATCATTGTTAAAGGAATAAGTTTTAAAGATCATCTTAATGGAGGCAAAAGGAGTGGGGAGGTTTAGGAACAGAATTCTGGTTTTGGAATAGTACAATAGTACATTGGAGGAGGTTGCAGAGAGGGAGAGAGACCGAAGAAAGTGCATAGAGCGATTTAAAAACAGATGTTAAGAATTTTAAATGAGCTGGTGTAAATGCAAGCATGATGGATGAAGAAATATGAGTTAATATACGAACAGCTGAGTTTTGGATGGCATATGGAAGACAGGAGGTTAGCCAGGGCTGTTGGAATAGCCAAGTCTAAAGGACGCAAAAGCATTGAGTATTTTAGCAGCAGATGAATTCCAATGAGCTAGATTAGAAAATTAGAGCCTTGGTAACAGTATGGATATGTGATCAGAAACTACTCGGTCATCAAATACAATGTTAGAGTTGTGGAGAGACTGGTACGGTACCTTTTTCCCGAACGGAGGAATGATGTCAGTAGCTAGGAAACTAAGGACAGTGATTTTGATCTTCTCAATATTTAATTGTGAAGATTTTTTGCTCCTCCAGTACAGGACATTGTTTAGAAGCAGTGGATGGGCGGGGAGCTAGTGTTGAGGTAATGCTGAGTATTGTCATTAAAGGTGGGAAAAAGATGCCGAGGAAGAGCACGCAGGTGGGAAATAGGAATTTGCCAAGAGTAAGATCCTTAAAGAATATCAGATAAATTGGTGCTGGGCTGTGAGGAGAAGCCATTGTAGACCATTAAAATAAAAAAGAATTCCAGATGCTAGAAATCTGAAACAAAAGCAGAAATTTCTGGTTGAACTAGGCAGATCTGGCAGCACCAGTGGAGAGAAAGCAGATTAGCATTTTGAGATCCAATTTTGAAGAAGGTTCACTGGATTCAAAACATTTAACTCTGTTTGCACAGATGCTGCCAGATCTGCTGAGTTACTCAATCAATTTCTGTTTTTGTTTTATTGTAGATCATTGTCTGGCTATAGTTAAAAAGAAAAGTTGATCAAGAATAAGAGAAAACATATTTAAAACAGGACCTTGGTGAGGTGACATCTGAAGTATTGGGTGCAGTTTGGTCTCCTTATTTGAGGAATGATGATCTGGCTACAGAGGGAGGAGAAAAAGTTTACTAAACTGATTCCTGGGATGGCAGCATTGACTTATGAAGAGAGACTGTAATTGGTTAGGACTATATTCACTGGGGTTTGGAAGAATGAGGGAGGTCTCTTAGAAGTCTAACAGGGTTAATGCAGGAAGGATATTCCCAATAACCTGGGGTTCCAGTTTAAGGATGTGGGACAATCTATTTAAAATTGAAATGGAGAAATTTCTTCACCTAGTATGCTGAGCCTGTGGAGTTCCTAGCTGCAGAAATCAATTGAGGCCATTACATTGAGTGCTTTCAAGAAGGAGATGTTCTTAGAACTAAAGGGATCAAAGGCTGTATGGAGAAAGAAGGGACTGGGTGTTGAGTTGGATTATCAACCATGACCATTTTTAATGGTGGAGCATGATTGAGGGATGGAATAGCTTCGTCCTCCTCTTTATCTATGCTTTTATGGAAGAAAATGGGGAGATTTGGGATAATCAGTGGTTCTGTCTTGGTCAACATCAGCACTGAATAAAACTGCAATTTCCATATTCCTGATCTCAAATGATGCTTCATGGACCTTGACTTGGGATGATGGTCTACCTCTTTCATTCAATTCTTAATTCTTTTTTCACTCTGTGTCAGGCCAGGTATGTTGCATAAAGGGACCATAAGACTTAGAAGACATGGTTAAAAATGCTAATGTATTTGCACAGTTTGCAGATTCTGTCTCTGGACTTTTCTTACTATGCAAAGAAAAACATTAGACCCTTCAGTATTAATTTTGTTTTAAATTTAGGTGGAGGCAGAAGTGGTCCAGTTGGTCCGCAGGATGCTCTTTGGTTCATCACACGACAGCACACCTATATCTTCAGAGCAAGCACTAATATCCCAGCTTGTCCTTCGTAAAGATCTGGAAGCCCTACGTCATGACTTAGAGAAGAAGGTCCTTGCTGATCTTTCACAAAATCAAATCCAAACAGCAGAGCTGAACTCAGTCAATGTCAAAGCCATTTTGGCTGGAGGAGCAATTACAAAGGTAAACAGGGCAAGTTGGAAGTTTATGAATCTTTGGCAAAGGACAAACAACAACATGGAGTGCTTGTTTATTTTTGTCTTGTGTGGTGGGGTGGGCTGATTCATATGGTGGAAAATACCTGGTGTAATATATCCAAGTAATGAACAAGATGGTAACAACATAGTATTTTTTCAGCATTTTTTTCAGATTTTTTTTAAACTCTGCCTTGCTCTACTGCGAAGTATTTGGCAGTCACTTCTCCTGTCTGTTTTTATTCGATTTAATACAGATGTGTGGCTAGAGGATAGTAGAAAAAGCACTGCCTGCTAACATTCTAATTGCTTGTAAGTCTGAGAGTTGCATTTTACACCAATTTCTCTCTGTCACATTGTGACATCTTCTTTCCCTTTTTGTGTTTACAGGAAGTTGAAAATATTGTGCAACGAGCTCTGAAGCTTTACAGTGCTGATCAGATAGGACTGGTGGATTATGCACTGGAGTCCGCTGGTAAATATCAGAAATAAACTGTTCCTAATTATGGCAATTCAGAGCCTGTAAGATTACAGTGAGCTTCTACATAAAACAGGATTGAAAGTGGGTTGCTGTTGTGTACCAAAATGTAGGAGTTTTCTAATGGATCACATTTTAGAGGGAAATAAAAAGCCAACTGGGGGAAAGAACTGGCAATATACCTGAAAGGGCAAAAGCATATCATGTATCGAGCATTCATAATGCAGATCTCACTAGAGTTCACCAGCGTTATATAGTTAAAGAATGATTGACTTCTCCTTGGGTAATGTCACTGGCATCCGATTTAAGGAACAGATGCTGTGCCTTGAAATGCCATTAACAGTGCAGGTTACCAATCTTGGAACTAACTATTTTGTGCATGTTACGGAAGCCCTAGAGAAGGAAGGGAGGGCTAGCGTTCTGCCTTATGGAATAGCACTCTGTAGATAATGTTGAAGGAGGTACAAAAAAGGCTTTCAAGCGAGATGAATGCTATTGGTTATACATCTGGCATAAAGTTATTGAGAAGGTGGCTATAATGTTGCAAGTTAGATCACTGGAACAGATGGACTAAGTGCATCTTGCTCAAATGAAACAACTTGTACTCAAATGATGATGATCTGATTATCACCTTTCCCTGCACACAGTCCCTGGATAACACTTATCCAAGACAGTTTGCTGTACATGGTGGCCTTGAACAAGCTCTTTAATTAACTTTTGGGTGCTTTATTGACTACCTGCATTTGCTCTTGAGGTAATGCAATCTATAAAGGAGACACCACTCCATTTTCTTTTAGTATACTACAGCAAATATGAAGAAAGATTGGGGTTATTTTCCTTACAGCAGAAGAGATTGAGAGGGGACATGATTGAAATGTATAAAATTATTAGGGGAATTGATTGGGAAGACTGGAAGAAACCTTTCCCTTTTAATAGACTGATCAATGACCAGGACACATGGATTTGATGGGGTGTGAATAGGAACTTTTTTCACCTCGAGGGATCGTGGGAATCAGGAACTCACTGCTTTTAAGAGTGGTAAAGGCAGAAACTTTCATAACATTAAAGATGTGTTTCAGAGAATCACAGAATCCCTACAGTGGGGAAGCAGGGAATTCAGCCCAGCAAGTCCACATCAAAGAGCATCCCACCCAGACCCACCCCATCTATTCTGTAACATTGCATTCGCATAGTTAGTCCACCTATCCTCCACACCCTTGGACACTATGGAGTAAGTTAGCATGGCCAATCTACTAACCTATACATCTTTCGACTGATTTTATTGTACACTTGTAATACCAGGTCCTACAAAACTATGGGCCAAGTGCCAGAAAATGGGATTAGAATACTCAGGTAGTGGTGTTTGATTGACTGACTGGGACATGTTGGGCTGATGAATAGCCTTTTGCTCTGCTGTAGAGATCTCTATGATGTTTCGGGAATGTTGCTCAATGCTTAATGATGTTTTCACCAGTCTGGTGCCTGATACAAGCTTTCACAGTCTTCTATTCAAGGAGGTGGATTATTCATTTACATGGCTATGTCAAAGCATTCCATGAATCTGAGTGTACTTGCTGCAGCAACTGAATGAGGTCCCTCAAAAATCTTTTGTGAGGAACAGAATTATTCCTTACTGCTTCAGATCATTGCACTGGAATCACCACAGCCCAACTGATGGCATATCGCACCAGCATATTTGTTGCTCCCATCTTTCACACACTCTGGCCCTCTGTCTATCACAAAAATCAGTCATAGTTGTGAAAAGTCCTATATTATTGGTAAGATGCTTGTACTTGTATTTAACTGGGTCTCACTACTTGTCACATCACAGTGAGCAATGTCATAATTAATCTTGGAGTAAGAAATATACAATTGAAACTAACAGTATGACTGCAAGAGTGAATGCAGATGGTCATTAAAGCACCCCAAGTTAGGGAAAGAGCTAGTTCAAGGCTACCCTTTACTGCAGATGGTCTTAGCTTCGTGTTATCTAGTGCTTGTGTGCAGAGGAAGGTTGATTTTGGACCATCATTGTACAAAATAGCTCAGTAGTTTATTTCAACTCAAGTACAGAAAATCAGGAAAGTGAGGGATGGTGTGCGAATCAAGCAGGCTGTTTTGATCCTTTTATTCGATCTGTTCAGTTCTGGAGCAGGTAGGACTTGAACCCAGGCCTCTTGGTTTAGAGGTAGGAACACTACTACTGTGCCTCAAGGGCTCTCAAAGAAAAATCACCATAGTCCGACTGGACCATTAGACTTATCTCTCATCAGTGAGTGATAACTGAAGGTGGTTTAACCTGAGGGTAACTATGCCTCGGGCAAGGGTAGAGACTAAGGAGTGTGATCTCAGCCGGTTGTGGGAAGCAGGCTCTTTTGTCTTTGCTGGTGTCAAACCTTGAGTGATTGGTGCATTCTTCCAAGAGATCTTACTTGCTAAGTATCAGCCCAAACCTGAATTATGTGGATGTCTTGCTGCATATGGACACTGACCATTTCTTGAGGTTGCTCAAGATCCAAGACCTCAAACTGCCCCCATGAAATGAGCTAGAAAAAGCTGGTGTGGATATCTACAGAACCAAATGTGATTCAGCAGTTGGGAGCCCATCTTATGATTTTGCTGGAGAAAGTAAAGAACTAGATAGAGGAGCTCTAGGTTTAGGATTTTCTTTCCATATAATCACAATGGAAAACTTACCTTGATAAATTTTGGAATATAGAATCATACAAGACAAAGGGCTATTTAGAATGAAAACAAATTGCTCGGAAAATTCAGCAAGTCCAGTAGTATCTATGCAGAGAAAGCAGTATTAACAGCTCAGGTCTAGTGATCCTTCTTCAGGACTGGGTTTTCACAGCAATTTTGTTTTTGTTTGACTTCCTGTTCTTTTTCAAACTGTTATAAATGGACAGAGCTATCAATGGATGACAGCCTTTTCCCTTTAGTCCTACGAATTTATGCTTTTAATGTACAGTGAGGTGCATTTTCTGCCTGATGAGATGAACTAATGCTTCTGCCTGCTGATTTGTACAGTTCCCTCTTTCCCAGTACTACTGGGACAACCTTCACCTGAAGTATGCTGTGATCAATGTACTGGTGAAATTTGGAAAGTTAGAAAAAGGTAGAATTGTAAAGTAATGTTGGTAACAGTAAAGCGAGTGAACCAGTAACAGAGAGCATACTAGCATAAGAGTACACAAGTACAACAAAATCAAAGCACAGAAAATGATAAGAAGGCAGAAATAAGGACTTTTTACCTGAATTCATGTAACATTCATAACAACATCAATGAATTGATCATTCAGATAGAAATGAACGGATATGACAGTGATTAGAAACATAATTGCAAAGTGACTGTGGCTGGACTGTGGTGTTGCTCTATGAATCTTAGAAAGTTTGTTTGCAGGTGCTGCAAGTGATTAGGAAGAAAATACTTCATTGCAAAAGGAATAGAATCCAAAAGTAATGAAGTGAGACCACATCTGGAATACTGTACAGTTTTTGTCTTGTACTGAAAGGATAAAATTGGATTAGAGGCAGCTCAGAACAATTCGTTAGTCTAATCCCTGGGGTTGGGGATGGGTGGGGAGCGGGTGAGAGTGCGATCTTGTGAAGAATGATTTAGTGGGCTAGGCTTGTAGCACTGGTATTCAGAAGAATGGGAAGTGATCTCATTGAAACACAAGATCCTGAGAGAATTGACAGGGTGGATGCTGGCAGGATGCATCCTCTTGAAACTAGAACCGGGGATGCTGTTTAAAAATAAGAGGTCACTCATTTAGAACTGAGTGTGTTGGCCTTTGGCATTCACTTGTTCGAAGAACAGTGGAGGTTGTGTCATTTAATTTATTCAAGGCTAAGTTTGATTCTTGATTGGCAAAGGAATGAAATGTTAGGGTTGACAAGCAGGAAAGCGGAATTCAGGCCACAATCAGATCAACCATGATCTTACTGATTGGCAGAGTAGGTTCCAAGGCCTACTCCTGCTCCTATTTCCTATGTTTGTAAGATTTTGATTGTATACTTGAAACACATTCATTTTAATCATATTTAGCAAGGGGAATTATGTGACCCTCCCTTGACTAAACACAATAAAACTTCTCTGTCTTGTAACTTATTTCAGACAATAGTTAATTTTGCAATGAATAAACTGATTATTTATTCAGTTTTCTGCCAAAGCTATGGGATGCAATTGTGAGAATTTTGCCAAAATACTACCACTTAAGTATTATGAATGGATTTAAAGGGACAGTCACCAAGAACAAAATAAAAAGAAATATAAAGTTAACACCGCATCTGTAGATGAGATGTTGACATGCCTCACTGCCATGAAAAATCATTGGAAATCAAACATTGCTATTCACAAAAGTTTTAAAAGAAGGTTTATCAAAGTATACAAAGCCTCCAATTTGCCTGTTGGAAAGATCCAGGTGAACAGAAACATGGACCAGGTTATCAAGAACAACTATTTATTACAAATAGATCTTAACAACAGGCAAATAACTGTAAATTGTTGACATTTAACTTTAAGATACAATCTTACCCATACAATCCCCAGATTCCCACACACTTGTGTTATAGGTGGATGGAAAAATTAGACTGGGGTAATAGATCAATACCACTAGTCCGCAGGATTCGCTGAAATAATCCTTTTTTTTGTCAGGATTTTCCATTCTTTACCCACTTATCTCCAGGTTCTTTTAAATTCTTCTCAGAAGATGCAGTGATTGGCACACTTACTGAAAATGTGCTTTCAGTTCTGCATTCAAAACTATCATTCCTCAGTACCTGATTGGAAAGCTAAGTCTGCTGGGCCTAAATACCTCCCTTTTGTAACTGGATCCTGGACTTCCTGACTGGGAGACTTCCGTTAGAGTCATAGAGATGTACAGCATGGAAACAGGCCCTTCAGTCCAACCTATCCATGCCGACCAGATATCCCAACCTAATCTAGTCCCACCTGCCAGCACCCGGCCCATATCCCTTTAAACCCTTCCTATTCATATACTCATCCAAATACCTCTTAAATGTTGCAATTGTACCAGTCTCCACCACTTCCTCTGGCAGCTCATTCCATACACATACCACCCTCTGTGTGAAAAAGTTGCCCCTTAGGTCTCTTTTATATCTTTTCCCCTCTCACTCTGCCTATTTACCCTATCCATGCCCCTCATAATTTTGTAAACCTCTATAAGGACGTTTGGATTGGGAACAGCATCCTAGGGTTGTGTGCTCAGTCCCCTGTGTTCACCCTGCTAACACACAACTGTGTGGCGATGCACAGCTCGAATCATATCGTTAAGTTTGCTGTTGACACGACTGTAGTGGGTCTCATTAGCAGGAACAATGAGTCAGCATACAGAGAGGAGGTGCAGCGGCTAAAGGGCTGGTGCAGAGCCAATAACCTGTCTCTGAATGTGGACAAAATGAAAGAGATGGTTGTTGACTTCAGGAGGGCTTGGAGCAATCACTCTCCACTGGATATCAACGGCTCCCCTGTGGAGATTGTGAAGAGCTCCAAATTTCTTGGCATCCACCTGGTGGAGAATCTCACTTCATCCCTCAACACCAGCTCCATAGCCAAGAAAACTCAGCAGCGTCTCTACTTTTGATGTAGGTTGAGGAAAGCCCACCTCCCACCCCCAATCCCCACCATATTCTACACAGGGTTCATTGAGAGTACCCTGAGTTGTTGCGTCACTGCATGGTTCAGGAATTGCACCATCATGGATCCTAAGTCTCCACAATGGATAGTGAGGACAGCTGAGAAGATCGTCTGGGTCTCTCTCCTCTCTCCATTACAGACATTTACACCACACGCTGCATCTGAAAGGCTAAGAGCATTGTGGAAGACCCCACATGTGCCTCACTCAAACTCTTCTCCCTCCTGCCATCTGGCAGAAGATACCAGAGCATTTGGTCTCTCTCGGCCAAACTGCAATAGTTTTTACCCCCGAGCCATCAGGTTCCTTGACACTATGATCAGACTCTATTCCATCTGAAACTATTTGCATGACTGCTAGAACAATGTTCTATTAATTACCATTCTTTTATTACACTAATTTGAACACCACTGTGCCTATTCTCTTGATGTGTCATGAATTACTGTGCTGTCCTGCATATTTTGTTCTTCTTATGCACTTTATGCCGCCCTGTGTTTGATTGTGTAGTTTGTGCAGTCCGTGTAGCACCTTGGTCCTGGAAGAATGCTATTTTGTTTTTGCTGTATGTGGCAGAAATGACAAAACTACTCTTGACTCTAATTACTGGTTAAAGGCCACTGCTTACATCAAATGGTGAGAGAAAACATACTCAAATCCTGAAAATATCTAGTTTATCAGTGGACACACACGGTCTGCCTTTTCTGTAACTGGCAGAAGTCTCCAGATTACTATGTTCACATCCACAAGCTGTTCAGCTAACCATCAGCCAATCTGACGGTTGTTGTCGAGCTGATACCCTTTGTCATCTGCGCTTGGACAGCGTCATCCAGGTGGACCTCCTAGCATATGAGTTCCTTGATTGGGGCTGTTAACCTGGTCCAAACTGGGTGCCCTGGCTGACAGATTTAAATGGGAATGTCAGGTGTATTGCTCACTCTAGCAGGCTCTGAGCTAGCTGGGCCAGTTCTATGTACTATGCACATGTATATAAAGGGTGACTTGGTGATGGGATACCAGCCTTCAAGGAGTTATTTCAGCATCCACAGCTGGTCACAGCTCCACAAACTAATCTGCAACCACTGTATTCTTCCCTGATATTTGCTAACAGCCTATCTATTATTTAAACAAAGCAACAGTATGGACATGACTTACAATGTCTTTGGTTTAAAAAAGCAGTCTTTTTTTCCATTTCAGTCCACAATCAAAAATATCAAAAAGTAAAAATGTGGTCTTTAAAATGTTCAAACAGACCTTCCCAAAGCTCAGAATAGATCAGTGCAGATTGCCTCTAAAACATATAGAAATGCCAATGAAAATAATGACACCCCTGTTAAGTGAAACGGAAAGAATCTGTGAGAAACTGTCCCTCTGATAAAAGGTGTCACTCTATCACATTTATTGCTGGTTGGTTGAGAGGCTACTGAAGGTGATTGGGACCTGAAGAGCAAGGCAAAGGCCAGGGCCCTGGGAGCATTGAGGCTAGGTCCATGCACGGGCAGCTAGGCTAGGCCTGAAGGAGGGAGCAGTGCATGCTGAGGCTTGAGGAACAAGGCTGAAAAGAGAAGACAGCAGTGTTAAATCTTTCATCAAAAGAATACTCAGCTAATGGAACAGGAAAACTGAGGTATTGATTTCTTAACAATAAATGTTGTAGCTCTACATTAAAGTTTTCAGGAGTTTTAGGAAATATACTATCTGGGGGAAATCTAGCAATGACAGTTTTCGTAAAGATTTACATTTATCGATCATTGCATCTCGTAAGAATCTCACACTGAATCATTTGAGGTGCAGTGACTGAAATGAGTATACAATGGTTTGATTGTGACTACCTCTACAAAATAACAATGCCTGATTTTAAAAAAGTTACCACTAAGGATGTGATAAGTCACTATATTTACATACAGCTGTATTTGAATATCTCATTTGAATATATCAGAATTTTGCTTTAGTGTCTAAATGTAAATGTTTTTTTGAAGAATGTACCTGCAAACTTAATGCCCTTGCTTTTCTGTAATTTGTATTTGTGTTTCTTTGTGTAGGTGCCAGTGTATTAAGTACACGCTGCTCCGAAACATTTGAGACTAAGACAGCTCTGCTTAGCTTGTTTGGAATTCCACTGTGGTACTTTTCTCAGTCTCCAAGAGCTGTCATTCAGGTATGCATTCTTCAAACTGAAAGTGTCTTGAAAGTGCCAACTCCAACTAGAGAAAATGACCCTAGACACTTGCAGGTTCCAGCAATGTCTTTGATAGTGATGAGGAGCTGAAATCCTGTCTAATAATTCCCCTCTGGTGACTGAGCTAAGATTTGCAGCTCAGTACTAGTTAAAATGTTGAAATGTGCTTTTGCTTGCAGTGTACTGACTATTGTTCAGGATATGGTTCACTACTGCACCATATGATGAGATGCTCTTTAAATGCATTCTTTATATCCACATTGTCAACTGCATGACCCCCCCCCCCCCCCCCCCCCCCCCCACAAAGTAACATTTGTGGGGTAATCTTTATTCCCACTCCCAGCCTGAGTGAAATGCCAAAAATTTGGCAGAGCTTATGTTTAAGCATGGGTTTCCTCAACTCATTTTGTCTATAAAAAATCCTTTTGTAGCCTTGTTATTTTCTACTACTATAATCTACTCCAGCTGTGAGTGTTCTGTGCCTTTGAACATGCCCAATTTTAATCTTTCCACCTTGTGTCTTCAGCTACTTGTTCCTGAAACTCTGGAATTTTCTCCTTTTAAAAAAATGTCTCGATATCTCCTTTTCAGCAATTCCTTATAATTTACTTTTTAGATAAATTGTTCAACTTTTAAAAATTAATTTGTGGGACAGGTATCTCTGCCAGCTTTTTATTTCCTGTCTTACTTGCCCTTGAGAACTTGGTGGTGAGCTGTCTTCTTGAACCACTGCATTCCATGTGCTGTAGGTGGATCCATAATACCATTAGGGAGGGAATTATAGGATTTTGACCCAATGACAGTGAAGGAATGTTATATTTTCAAGTTAGGATGGTGAGTGGCTCAGAGATGAACTTGCAGGTTATTCTCATTTATCTGCTGCCCATGACATTCTGGATGATAGTGGTTGTGTTTGAAAAATGGTATCTAAAGATTTTTAGTGAATTACTGCACTACATCTTGTGGATAATACAACTGCTGCTCCCGAGAATCAGTGGTGGAGGGAGTGCATGTTTGTGGAGGTGGCGCCAATGAAGCAACTGCTTTGACCTTGATGGTGTCAAGCTTCTTGTGTTGTTGGAGCTACACCCATCCAGGCATATGGAGAGCATTCCATTATACTCCTGACTTGTACCTTATGGTTGCTGGACAGCTTTGGGGTGCCAGCTACTTGGTGCAGTATTCTTAGTGCCTGATCTGCTCTTGTAGCTACTGTATTTATCTGGCTACACCACTTCAGTTTATGGTCAATGATAACTCTGTGTTGATCAGTGGTGACACCATTGAATGTCAACAGATGATAGTTAGATTATCTTTTGCTGGAGATGATCATTGATTGGCATTGTTGGCCCAAGCCTGGATGTTGTCCAGGTCTTGCTGCATTTGGACATGGAGTGCTTCGATCTCTGAGAAGTCGTGAATGGTCCTGAACATCGACCAACATCCCAACTTCTGACCTGATGAGAAGGAAGATTATTAATGAAGCAGCTAAAAAGGGTTGAGCTGAGGATACTGTCCTGCAGAGAAATTGGGGATTAGCCATTAGTTAACATGACTAATCCCCAACAACCTCAACCCTTTTTCTATTTGCCAGGTATGACACTAACCAGTGGGGATGTTTTCCCACAATTCCCATTGACTAAAAGGTCCTTGTTGTCATACTCTGTCACCTCCCCTCTGGAATTCATCTCTTTTGTCCATGTTTAAACTGAGGCTATGCAGTTAGGTGGTGTGTGGCCCTGGTAGAACCCAAACTGGGCATTGCTGAGCAGGTATTGTTGATGACATCTTTCATTGCACTACTAATAATTGTGAGTAAACTGACAGGGTAATAATTGGCTGGGTTAGATTTGTCCTGCTTTTTGTGTACAAGCAATTTTCCATTTTGTCGAGTTGATGCCAGTTTTGTAGCTGTACCTGAAGAGCTTAGCTAGGTGGCAACAATTTCTGGAGAGTAATGTTTGCTACTATTGCTGAATGTTGTCAGCACCCATATCCTTTCCAGTGTCCAGTGCTCCAATGATTTCTTGAGATCATGTGGAGTGATTCATATTGGCTGAAGATTGTCATCTATAATGCTGAGGACTACTGGAGGAGGCTGAGATGGATCATGCACCGGCATTCTGGCTGAAATTGCTGTGATAGCTTCAGCCTTCTCTCTTGTACTGATGTGCTGGGCTCTTCCATCATTGAGGATGGGGATATTTGTGGAGCCACCTCTAGTGAGTTGTTTAATTGTCCATCATCACTCAAGTGAATGTGGCACCATGGCAAAGCTTAGATCTGATTTGTTAGTTATGGCTCTGTCACTTGTTTTTTTATGCTTTTTGGCACACAAGTTGTGGCTTCACTAGGTTGCCTGTGCTGTTCCTAATGTGTCCTCCTGGACTCTTCATTGAACTAAAGTTGGTTTGGTAATGGTAGTATGAGAGAGATATTGTGTTGTGAGGTTGTAAATTGTGTTAGAGTATGATTCTGCTACTGCTGATAGCTCAAAGCGCCTCATGAAATCCTGCCATTGTAAAAGATGGAATTTGAATTCAACAAAAAATCTGGAATTAAGAGTGTTGTGATGACCTTGAATCCATTATTGATTCTCAGAAAACCCATCTGGAAGCTGCCATTTTTACCCTGTCTTGGCTTTCATGTGAGTCCAGACCCACAGCAATATGGTTGATTCTTAACTGCCCTCTGAACAATAATTGCTGGCCCAGCCAGTGATGCCCACATCCCACGAATGCAAAAGGGCTGTTGCTTGATTAATCTGTGAGACAGCTCTCTCAATTTTAGCACAAGCCCCCAGATATTAGTAAGGATGACTTTGCAGAGTCAACACGGCTGTTTTTTCCTTTTGATTGCTTCTTGTGCCTACCTTGAGGCCACGTGGCCTGTCCATTTTCATTTTTTTTTTTCCTTTCTGGCAGTTGTTACAACTGAATGGTTTGCATGACCATTTCAGAAGGTAGTTAAGTGTCAACCATATTTGAGAGTCTAAAGTCACAAATAGTTCGACTGCGCAAGAATGGTGGTTTCTTTCCCTGAAGAATATTTGTGAACTAGTGGGTTTTTTTCAATAGTAGACAGGTCCAGATTCCAGTTTTGTCTAATTCAAATTCCACAATCTGCCAAGGATTTGAACCTAGGTCCCCAGAATGTTACCTGGGTCTCTGGTTAAAATCAAGATTAGAGTGGTGCTGGAAATGCACAGCAGGTCAGGCAGCATCCAAGGAGGAGGAAAATTGATGTTTCGGGCAGGAGCCCTTCATCAGGAGCCATCTGCAGTCCTCACTTTTGCCTCTCTGGTTAAAAGTCTAGCAGTAATGCCACTTGGCAATTGCCCAATCCCCAATATCTCCACCTAATATAACTGTGTGTCAAATATTGCTTTATAATACTCTTCTGAAGAACCTTTGGGCATTTATGTTGGCTGTTGTATATTAGTACGAGTAGTCAATGGTCATAGAGACATCAGCAAATTCACTTAATGCCCGAATTTGATTGTTTTTTTTCCCCTGAAGCTAGGGAAAGGCAACGTGCATTAAAGTATGAATGAAGTAACCTTTAATGAAAAACTGCAGTCGTTTTGCTCATCGTCTTTGTCTTGTTCTCTCCTGCAGCCAGATGTTTATCCAGGGAACTGCTGGGCATTTAAAGGCTCACAAGGAAATGTTGTCATCCAGCTTGCTGCCCGGATCACACCCACCTCCTTTACTCTCGAGCACATTCCAAAGTCTATTGCTCTGCGTGGATCAATCAGCAGTGCACCACGTGACTTCTCTGTTTACGTAAGCAAAACAGGGTAAAATTTAAACATATGTTCATGATTAACTGCATTTGGAAGACTGCAGTTTGCCCAGTGACTCAGTAGACTCCAGTCAATGGATGTTTGGATATTAGTTGAAATATTAAGAGTGATGCCATTTAAACCAATCTCACATTTTTTATTGTTAATGGTCTCCATATATTCTGTTATGGGTTATTAGTCATTAACAAACCACAGTCTAATTCCCAAGGGAGATGGTATTTTAATTGTGCAGAGTAGTGTTTGAACATACACCAAGATGTAGACTATTTTCTTTCAGAATGTATCACTGGTCAGAATTCCGTTTCTGTTAATTTTGGTAATTACCAGCCTTGCGGAGGCGTGAAACATAAAGGAATGGAGAAAGAAGTGGGAATCATACAGTTGAAAGGAGATGAGAAAAATGACCATAAAATGCATTAAAAAGGAAGTGTGGATATGGTGAAGTGGAGATGGTTTCAGCAAGTAGACATAAGCATAAAGAGATGGCTGAGAAGAAGGAATATGATGGAAGCAGTGACAACCTGAATAGTTGAAAAGAGAGAAAAAACAGACAATACAGAGTATCAAAATACTGATAAGAAAGTTAGGGAGTAGGAAAGCCATGAGGTGTGAAGGAAGGAGAATTGGAGGGGGTAGACAAGTAATTGATACAAACACAACACAACACCAGGTTATAGTCCAACAGGTTTAATTGGAAGCACACTAGCTTTCGGAGCGATGCTCCTTCATCAGGTGACAATCGCCTGATGAAGGAGCGTCGCTCCGAAAGCTAGTGTGCTTCCAATTAAACCTGTTGGACTATAACCTGGTGTTGTGTGATTTTTAACTTTGTTCACCCCAGTCCAACACCGGCATCTCCAAATCATAGAGACAAACAGACATTGTTGTGAATACATGTCAGTTTCAAATAGGGCAAAAGAATGATCCCAAACCAAGTAGTAATTGTGTGAAACATGTCACTAATACATTTCTTAATAACAAGTTTTGTTTAGAGAATGTAATATGTCTCCTTTCCACCTACTACCCTTTTGTTCCAGCAGTCTCTCTTCATATATATTTTTTAAAATCAGCCACAACACATCTCCGAGGCAGGTCAATTTGAACATAGACCTTCAAACTCAGCAGTGTGTCTTTAGTTATTTAACCAACTTGTTCAGATATGTTATAACACACTTCCAGAGTAAGTGGGATTTGAACTCAAAACCTTCTGGTAGGGACATCACCGGAATCAGAGTCCTAGTTTCAACTCCCTACTCCACAGGTGTGTAATGACATATCAGACCATTGCTGATGTGTCTTTCTACACCTGTGAAGCACATGTGAGTTGAAACTAGGACTCTGATTCCAGAGGTGAGGACACAACCATTGTGTCATAAGAACCCTTTCAGTGTGTTTCTACAATATTTAAAAAATACTATCAAATAGATTAATGATGGAATCAAATCAAACCAAATTAATCTAACGTAACAAGTGTTAGCACAGGTCTGATACTTTGTATTTCTCATACAACACTTAGATCTATCCATCGTTATCAGCACATTTCCTTCTCCCAACCATACTCATACCTTCAATAATGATAATGACAACAAGAAGGGAGTCAGAACTCCTCCACATAGCGTTATCTTTTTAAAAAAAACACAAATATAAAACCAGAAGATTTGAGACAAAGAGAAGCATGAAAGATCAGAAGAGAAAAGTGATGATATAATGCACCAGACCAGACCCCCTCAAACTATTTTAAGGTGGGCTAGCCTTTAACCTTTTCTTGTTTTGAAGGCAGATGTGAGGTGTCGTGTTCCAGATATGACTGATCAAACGACTCAACATTAAGCAAAACACAATTAAATTAAATGCCATTGTTAAATACAAATAAAAGAGAGAGGAATTTAGAATAACTTAACTATTGGAAAACTTAACCAAAAAATAGATGCAATACCTATTACTAATTAACTATTCCAATTTAGCAACATCCCATAAATACACTCCTTAGCAAAAAAGAATCTATGTCTGAATTTGCCTTACATGTTGTTCTCCCATTCAGGACACAGAAACATCGAGAGAAGATTCAGAGTGAAGTTGCCAAGAGGCATTCACTGACCCTCCAGCTTTTTTGTTTGAAACCCCAAACAGCTTCCAATGCTAAAGCTAAAAATACACTAAAGTCTGGTCTGAGAGAGCTGGCTACACCCAGTTTACCTCCATTGTTCCAACCTTTTAAAGAAAATACATGAAGCCTTCATTAGTTGTTTACCTAAGTCATTTTCAGTTTTACACCTATGCCTTGCAACCTGTCATTTAAAAAAAAGACAATACAATCTTTTAAAGTGTCGGCATCATCACACCTCTTTCTTTTTTTAAAAAAAAGAACTATCAAGTTGGCTTCATTTTAAAAACTTAGACTTCCTCTACTAGTACACGATATGCAAACATTCACTACTACATTCTATTCCAGGCAGTTTACCCCTGTTAGCGAACCCCTCTGTCTTTCTTTAAGGTCACGACAATATATTGGCAGTTACATTTTCTCTTCCTACCAAGTGCATAATTTTCAAATTGAATGGCTGCAATAGTAAACTCATTCTAAACAGTCTGGAATTTTTATCCTTAATTTTCTCCAAAAACTTTAATGGGTTATTATCAGTATATACTATTGTCATAGACATATTTACAGGCAATATAAATGTTGCAATGTTGAGATGTCAACACCAAGCTCAAGGTTTTCTTCTCCATCATGTAATATTTCTGATGAGTATTCAATTTTCTGGAAAAATACCCAGTATCATCTTGTCTTGTAAGAGTACAGCACCAACAGCCACATCACTCACACCTTGAATGGTTTTGGGAAATTAGGGGTATGGCTAATACTGGAGTAGTGCTTAACACAACTTTTAGGCTGTAAAATGCCTTCTTATTGTCCACCATCCACCACTTCAGTAAGTCAGTCAGTGGAGCAACCACACTAAGATTTGGTGTGACCTTCTGATAAAACCCACCCAATCCCAAGGTTAAAAATCACACAACACCAGGTTATGGTCCAACAGGTTTAATTGGAAGTACTAGCTTTGAGCGCTGCTCCTTCATCAGGTGGTTGTGGAGGACACAATTGTAAGACACAGAATTTATAGCAGAAGTTTACAGTGTGATGTAACTGAAATTATACATTGAAAAATACCTTATTGTTTGAGTCTTTCATCAGTTCAAATACCATGATAGTTTTACTTCTTTCATACGTAAATCACAAAACTTTTTTTAAAAGTTACATTCTCAGGTTAACTGTGACAATTGGTGTTAGCCAGATAATATATTGAAGGTGTTGGCCCCCTGTGTTCTCTGTCTGTGCCATAATGTTTAGACAGATTCTAATCTAAAATGTGAGTTAACAGAGTCTTGCATGGATTCATGCAGTTTTTGAACAAAGTACAATGTAACTCTGCAAGTATAAATTCACCCCACAAACGTATATGTATGCATGTGGGTTTTTGTGTGTGCGTGTTCCAGTTTATGTCCAGTGAAAAAAGTCCCAGTCTTTCTAATCTACTTTTATATCTCAAACCCTCTATTCCTGGCAACATCCTGGTAAATCTTTTCCGAGCCCTCTTCAGTTTAATAATATCTTTCCTATAACAGGACAACAAGAACTACACACCTATTCCAGAACAGGTCTCACCAACATCCTGTACAATCTCAACAATTATGTCCCAACTCCTACACTCAAAAGTCTGAGCAATGAAGGCAAGCATGCTCAATGCCGCTTTAACCACACTGTCTATGTGTGACACAAGCTTCAAAGAATTATTTACCTGAACCCCTGTTCTATATGATTACCCAGCCCTACCATTAATTGTATAAGTCATGTCCTTGTTTGTTTTACCAAAATGCAATTCCTCATTTCATCAAACTTAAACTGCATCTGCTACTCCTCAGCCCATTGACCAAGATCTCTTTGTAATCTTAGATAATCATTATACCACCAATTTTTTGGTGTCATTTGCAAACTTTTAGTGTCATCTCTATAAATGACAAATGAAAGTGGGCCTAGTACTGGTCTCTGTGGAACACCACTGGCCATAAACCTCCAGTCCAAACAACAATACTCCAACACCATCCTATATCTTCTACCATAAGATCATTTCGTATCCAATGGGCAAGCTCATCCTGAAATCATGTGACCTACCCTAACTAATTTGTCTACTTTGTGGCACCTTGTCTACCACTCTGCCTTCATCAATCTTTTTGGTTACCGAGTTTTGAGAAGTTTTGGTTACTTCCTCAAGAAACTCAATCAGGCTTTAGATTAGATTAGATTACTTACAATGTGGAAACAGGCCCTTTGGCCCAACAAGTCCACACTGACCTGCCGAAGAGCAACCCACCCAGACCCATTTCCCCTACATTTACTCCTTCACCTAATATTATGGGCAATTTTGCATGGCCAATTCACCTAACCTGCACATTTTTGTGGAAGGAAACTGGAGCACCCAGAGGAAACCCACGCAGACACTGGGAGAATGTGCAAACTCCACACAGATAGTCACCTGAGGTGGGAATTGAACCCGGGTCTCTGGCGCAGTGTTAACTGCTGTGCCACCGTGCCGCCCAGGCTTGTGAGACATTATTTCCCTTGCACAAAACCATGCTGACTATTCCTAATCAATTCTTGCCTCTCCAACTGCATAATTCCTATCTTTCAGAATCACCTCCAAAAGCTGAGTTGTCTATAGTTTCCAGGCTTCTCCTTCCAGCCTTTCTTAAACAATGGCACAACATTGGGTCACTTTCCAGTATTTCCCCTTTTATAGATGATACAAATATTTCTGCTAGGGGCTGTGCAATTTCTTCCCTAATGTCCACCAACATCCAGGGATACACTTGATCCGGTCCTGGAACTTTACCTACCTTCTATTTTCTCTAAGATCTCCAGCACTTTCTTCTGTAATGTGAACTGTTTTCAAAGCATCAATATTTATTTTCCCGAGTTCTCTTTTTTCTTTGTCAACAGTAAAAGCTGATGTGAAATATTCATTTAATATCTCTCCCATTTCCTAAAGTTCAACACAAAGACAATCTTGTTTATCTTTAAGGGATCCTCCTCTCTCTCTAGTTGCTCTCTTGCTCTTAATCCAAAAAGATTCTACATATACATTATCTTTAACCTTATCTGCCAAGGCTATCTCATATCCCCTCTTTGCCTTCTTGGATTTCCTGCGTAAGAGTGCCGCTACTTTTTTTATATATACTCTTCAAGAGATTCAGTTGCTCCATCAGTTTTCTGCATATATGATTCCTTTTTATTCTTGACTAGAACTTTAATATTTCTGATGTGGAGGTACCTCTTTTGGACTGGGGTGGACAAAGTTAAAAATTGCACAGCACCAGGCTGTCAGCTATCCAATGGAGTGGCACTCCGAAAGCTAGTAGTTCTAAATAGGCCTGTTGGACTAAAACCTGGGAGAAAGTAAGGACTGCAGATGCTGGAGATCAGAGTCGAGAGTGTGGTGCTGGAAAAGCACAGCAGGTCAGGCAGCATCCGAAGAGCAGGAGAATTGACATTTCGTGCATAAGCCCTTCATCAGGCAAAGATTTCAGAGTGGGACTTAGTCCGAGATCACTAAGTTTAGTAATCAGTCTCGAGGGGATAATGGTGTTGACTACAGTGCAGCCTTCAATGAGTAGGATTCTTACATAGCTGTTCTTGGTGTCAAGATGTTCGAGGGAGGAGTGAAGGGCAAGTGATATACTATCTGACATGGATCTGTTGGTCCGATAGGCAAATTGGAGTGGGTCAAGAGTTGGTGTGGAGGCTGGAGTTGATTTAATGCCATAAGTTAGCATGCAGTTAGTTGGCATTTGAGGCTGAATGCAATGTTAGCATTCATTTCAAAAGGACTGTTAATACAAGAGCAGACTAGTAGCAGGACTTCTGTTGAGGCTGTATAAGGCTCTGGTCACACTGCATTTGGAACATTGTGAGCAGTTTTGGCCTACATATCTAAGGAAGGATGTGCTAGTGTTGGAAGAAGTCCAGAGGTGGTTTACAAGAATGCTTCCAGGGATGAAAGGCTCATATTATGAGGAGCAGTTGAAGACTCCAGGTCTGTATTTGATGGAGCTTAGAAAGGATGAGCGAACTCTCATTGAAACTTAACAGAATGTTCAGACACCTGGATAGGATGGAAATGAGAAGATGTTTCCACTTGTCAGAGAGACTTGGAATTGAGGACACAGCCTCAGAGTGAAGGGATTACCTTTTAGAACTGAGATGAGGACAAATTTGTTAAACTATGGAATTCATTGCTGCAGAAGGCATGGAGGCCAAGTTGTTGAGTGTATTTAAAACAGAAACAGGTCTAGATTCGTACGGGGATCAAAGGTTACTGTGAGAAGGTAAGAGAATGGGGAACATAGAAGTGATCATCGAAATGGCCTAATTCTATTGCTCTATCTTATGATCTAGTGGTACACATACTGATGTGAAGGTGCTGGTGTGGGTCTGGGATAGAACATAGAACAGTACAGCACAGAACAGGCCCTTCAGCCCACTATGTTGTGCTGACCACTGATCCTCATGTATGCACCCTCAAATTTCTGTGACCATATGCATGTCCAGTAGTCTCTTAAATGTCCCCAATGACCTTGCTTCCACAACTGCTGCTGGCAATGCATTCCATGCTCTCACAACTCTGTGTAAAGAACCCACCTCTGACATTCCCTCTATACTTTCCTCCAACCAGCTTAAAACTATGTCCCCTCGTGTTAGTCATTTCTGCACTGGGAAATAGTCTCTGGCTATCGACTCTATCTATGCCTCTCATTATTTTGTATACCTCAATTAGGTCCCCTCTCCTCCTCCTTTTCTCCAATGAAAAACGTCCGAGCTCAGTCAACCTCTCTTCATAAGATAAGCCCTCCAGTCCAGGCAGCATCCTGGTAAACCTCCTCTGAACCCTCTCCAAAGCATCCACATCTTTCCTATAATAGGGCGACCAGAACTGGACACAGTATTCCAAGTGCGATCTAACCAAAGTTTTTTATAGAGCTGCAACAAGATCTCACGACTCTTAAACTCAGTCCCCCTGTTAATGAAAGCCAAAACACCATATGCTTTCTTAACAACCCCGTCCACTTGGGGTGGCCATTTTAAGGGATCTACGTACCCGCACACCAAGATCCCTCTGTTCCTCCACACTGCCAAGAATCCTATCCTTAATCCTGTACTCAGCTTTCATATTCGACCTTCTAAAATGCATCACCTTGCATTTATCCAGGTTGAACTCCATCTGCCATCTCTCAGCCCATCTCTGCATCCTGTCAATGTCCGGCTGCAGCCTACAACAGCCCTCTATACTGTCAACGACACCTCCAACCTTTGTGTCATCTGCAAACTTGGTGACCCATCCTTCAATCCCCTCATCCAAGTCAGTAATAAAAATTACCAACAGTAGAGGCCCAAGGACAGAACCCTGTGGAACACCACTCACCACAGACTTCCAGGCAGAATATTTTCCTTCTATTACCACTCGTTGTCTTCTGCTGGCCAGCCAATTCTGTATCCAGACAGCTAAGTTCCTCTGTATCCCATTTCTCCTGACCTTCTGAATGAGCCAACCATGGAGAACCTTATCAAATGCCTTGCTGAGGTCCATATACACCACATCCACAGCTCGACCCTCATCAACTTTTCTAGTCACATCCTCAACGAACTCTAAGGTTTGTGAGGCATGACTTGCCCCCCTCAAAGCCGTGTTGACTGCATTTAATCAAGCCATGCTCTTCCAAATGGTCATAAATCCTATCCCTCCGAATCCTTTCTAACACCTTGCAGACGACAGATATGAGACTTACTGGTCTGTAATTGCCAGGGATTTCCCTATTTCCTTTCTTGAAGAGAGGAATTATATTTGCCTCCCTCCAGTCCTCAGGTATGACTGAGCGAGATTGCAAAGATCTTCGCAAGTGGCGAAGCAATTGCATTTCTCATTTCCCAAAGCAGGGAATCGCCGAGGACAATCTGGTCCGGGCCTGGCAACTTGTCAATCTTAATGTTTGACAAAATTTTCAGCACATCAGCTTTCTCTATCTCTATCCATTCCAGCATGCACACCTGCTCTTCAAAGGTTTCATTCACTACAAAGTTTGTTTCTTTTGTAAAGACAGAAGCAAAAAACTAATTTAGGGCTTCCCCTACCTCCTCAGACTCCACACACCCATTCCCTATGCTATCCCTGATCGGCCCTACTCTTTCTTTGACCATTCTCTTAATCCTCACATAAGTGTAAAATGCCTTTGTGTTCTTCCTTATCCATTCTGCCAAGCCTTTCTCGTGTCCCCTCCTGGCTCTCTTCAGACCATTTTTGAGCTCCTTTCTCGCCTGCCTGAAATCCTCTAGAGCGGAGCTTGACCCTAGCTTCCTCCACCTTATGTAAGCTACCTTTTTCCTTTTGACGAGAAGCTCCACCGCTCTCATCATCCAAGGTTCCTTTATCTTACCACTTCTTGTCACTCTCAGAGGGAATACTTATTCATCACTTGCAACAACTGTTCCTTAAACAGTCTCCACGTGTCTATAGTGCCTTTACCATGGAACAACTGCTCCCAATCCGTGCTTCCTAACTAATCACATCATCGTTTCCTCTTCCCCAATTAAATATCCTCCCATTTTGCCTAATCCTCTCCTTCTCCATAGCTATGTAGAATGTGAGGCAGTTGTGGTCACTATCTCCGAAATGCTCTTCCACCACAAGATCTGATACCTGTTCTGGTTCGTTTCCGAGCACCCCTCTCCCCTCGTTGGCCTGTCAACGTACTGAGTTAGGAAACCCTCCTGAACACACCTTACAAAAACAGCTCCATTCAAATCTTCTGCTCGAAGGAGGTTCCAATCAATATTGGGAAAGTTAAAGTCACCCATTACAACAACCCTACTATGTCCACACTTTTCCAAAATCTGCCGACCTATGCTTTCTTCCATCTCCCTGCTGCTATTGGGGGGGGCCTGTAGTAAACCCCTAATGAGGTGACTGCTCCCTTGCTGTTCCTAATTTCCACTCATACTGACTCGATAGGCAGATCTTCCTCGACAATGGAAGCTTCTGTAGCTGTGATACTCTCTGATTAGTAGTGCTACACCCCCTCCTCTTTTTTTTTCCCTCCTCCCTATTCTTTTTAAATGCTCTAAACCCTGGAACATCCAGCAACCATTCCTGCCCCTGAGAAACCCATGTCTCTGTTATGGCCACAGCATCATAGCACCAGGTACTGATCCATGCTCTAAGTTCATCACTTTTATTTCTGATACTCCTTGCGTTAAAGCAAACACACTTTAACTGATCCCTTGGTTCCTTCCCAGGAAAATCTTTTCCACTAGCTGGTCTACCTCTTGCTATTGCCTCATCTGCATCAACTCTCACCTCTGGTATACAGCTCAGGTTTCCCCCCCCCCCCCCCCCCCCGCCGCCATGCTAGTTTAAACCCTCTCGAGCAAACCTTCCACCCAAGACATTGGTCCCCTTCCAGTTCAGATGCAACCCATCCTTCTTGTACAGGTCCCACCTGTAGACAAAGGTAGACAAAGTTTAAAAATCTCACAACACCAGGTTATAGTCCATTGACTTATCTGTACAAAAATGAATAATTTACAGATTTTGCCCAGGATTTAAATTACAGCAATCAGTAAACCAGAGCATTTGCTCATGAAACAATTACACCTTGTATCATGTATGTGCATATCATAGCATGTTCTAGTCATTTGTACATGAAATTAGGTGCTAGCACAAAGAGCAGCAAATGCAATTCTTACTCTTGAACTTGCTATGAAGAATATCATCCCAAGATTGATCAGTTGTCAATGTTTGAAGTTAGAAGGAGCAAAATGTTCACTACTGTTCGTGGGAGGATGTGTGTGGAGTTATAGAGGATATTTAATTTCTGTGATTGTTTCCACTTTTCCACAGGGTCTAGATGAGATTCGAGAAGAAGGGCTCCTATTAGGACATTACACATACGACGAGGATGGGGATTCAATACAAACATTTCAAGCCCAGGTAAACCTATAAGTTTTCAGACAAAGCTATTCAATTCATCATATTAGTGCCATATCTTTTCCAGAATAGTGCTCTTTCATCATATCTTCCTTCCTCTACTTCAAATATTTGTCCATCTTTCTCCTAAAGTATGGCTTCTCCATGCACTTACCGGTAATTTAGAACCCAAATCTACCATGTCATAAATGTCTTCCTATTGATATTCAAATGTTTGTTTCACATTGATTTCAGGTTTTGGTGTTGAGCTGTACTTCACACTTGATTTAATGTCATTTGGATGTTTGCTCTTGATAGAGGCTTCAGAGAAATCCAAACTCGTGAGAATGAATTCAGCTTGGTGTTTAGGAAGGCCCCTTACTTGAAGAAAGGCATATTGGCATGCTACAGGCAATTCTGGTCTCCCTGCTATAGGAAGGAAGTTGTGAAACTTGGAAGGGTTCTGAACAGATTTGCAAGAATGTTACTAAAGTTGGAGACTTTGAGTTATAGTGAGAGGCTGAATAGACTGGGGTTATTTTCCCTAGAGCATCAGAGGCTGACAGGTGACCTTGTAGAGCTTTATAAAATCATGACTGGTGTGGATAGGGTGAATAGACAAGGTCTTTTCTCTGGGCTGGTGGTGTCCAGAACTAGAGAGTGTAGGTTTAATGTGAGAGGGGAAAGATTTAAAAGGATCCAAAGGGCAACTTTTTCTCACAGAGGAAGATGCGTGTATAGAATAAGCTGCCAGAGCAAGTGATGGAGGTTGGTACAATTACAACATTTAAAAGGCATCTGGATAGGTACATGAGTAGGAAGGGTTTATTTATATGGATATGGGCCAAATGGGGCTAAATTTATTTAGGATAGCTGGTCAACATGGACGCGTTGGACCATGCTGTATATTTCTCTTTGGCATTGGAGGCGGTCTAGATAAGGTTCACCAAGGTATGGAGGAACAGTCTTGTGAGAAAAGGTTGAGTAGTTTTTGCCTGTACTCATTGGCACTGAGAAGAATGAGAAGTGTCTTTTATTGAAACATACAAAATTCTTAGGCATTTGACTGGGTAGGTGCAGATAGGTCATTTCCCTTGTGGGAGAATCTGAAACCAGAGGGCATGACCTCCAAATAAGGGGGTGACAGATTTAAGACAGATGTGGGGGAATTTCTTTTCTCAGATGGTAGTGAATCTCAACTCCTGTTTTACTACACAGGGCTGCCAAGGTTGGGTCATTACGTTCGAGGCTGAAATAGATTTTTAATCAGTAAGGAAATTAATCACTGGAAAAGGAAGGAAAGTGAGGTTCAGGATTATCCGATTACTGAACAGACTGAATGAGCTGAATGGCTTACATCTGCTCCAACGACTCATGATCTTATTTTTGCTTCTACAATGCTGTGCTGTGTATTTGTGTACATTTTATAATTCATTTCCCACTTTGGCAATTTTACATTTTATATCAAGTTAACTCCTGCTGTGTTTGAATTCACTCAAAATAGAGGTTCAGCTCATTTGCTCATCAAAAAGATATCTGATTTCCTGCATTTTGTGCCTGAAACCATGCATGGATATACCTCAAGAAGATCTCATGTTAACAATTCCAAATTGCCCATCAATTCAGATTGGCAGATTGTGACTCAACATCCAGCAGCAGATGCTGACAGTGAGGGAGAGTGAGATTTTTAATCAGTATGGCAGTAGAAGGTTATGTGGAATAGGCAGGAAAGTGGAGCACAAAGGTAATTTGGGTATTATTTAAAAATTACATTTCACTTGAAAATATTTCATAATACACATTGGTTTCACTTTATTTATGGGTGCTCCATTGTTGTTGAGTTTAGCTTAGTCAGAACTAAATTTACTGGTACAACTCAGTTGGCACACATTGATGTATTCCTGTATTGTGAAAGGAACTATGATTTTTTTTCTTGGCTTTTTCTTGAATATTCTTTGTACCAAGTCTAATTTTGTACTTGCTACTCTGTGGAACATGGCTGATCTTGTAGGCTCTCCCTTCTATGCTGTGTCAACGATATTGTCTGAAAACCATCTCCGTAAAGGTAACTGAAATGTTGTAGGTGAATTCAAGGCCATATAAGGATTCTAGGAGAAAGTGAGGACTGCAGATGCTGGAGATCAGAGCTGAAAATGTGTTGCTGGAAAAGCGCAGCAGGTCAGGCAGCATCGAAGAAGCAGGAGAATCGATGTTTCGGGCATGAGCCCTTCAGGATTCCTGAAGCTGTGCTTTTCCAGCAACACATTTTCAGCATATAAGGATTCTGCCAGCCAACACTCCAAGATGGGTACATGTTTGGACATTGTCAACATTTGAAAAAATAATATTAAGATACACACCTTTGGCAAGAGATGAAAAGGAATAGCTGTGTGACACTTCAATAAAGTTGTACTTTTCATTTTAATCTTATACTAAAATGGTGAATCCAGCCCAAGTCTGACATGTCTGGCAAATATGTGAGATTGACTGACAAAAATATTCATAATTAATTTAACATTGCCTAATGAGAAACCTCATCACTATGAAAATAAAGCCTAGCTATAAAATTCGTTTGATCAAAATTGATTTGAAAAAGTTTATTTTGTCTTAGGGTTCAGTCAGTTTCCAGGCCAACTATCCCAGTAGCATGTTATGAACACTAGGCGCTTTGCCAATTACATATCTGCATAAGAAACGTTGTGGTCTCTGATTAAATCTAATAGTGAAAATTTGTAAATTGTAGATGTATAGCAAAATATGAAAGTTCTCAATCTGTCATTCTGCCAACAACTGTATCACTTTTGATCCCATATTTGCATTTGTGGTCCTGCATTTCTTCCGTGCCTACAATCTTTTTGAAAAACCTGGGATGTTAAAGTCATTTTCTGAATGTAAGGTAATATAGAACAGCACATCCTGTAACTCCTTGAGTGGACCAGATGTGATAGTTGGATGTTATTTGGAACTTTAGGCCATGCTTCAAACTGTTGCTGGATAACTGATCTACCAATGGTATCATCATGCTGAACCACTAGCTTCATGATGTGCCTTAATGTCTTTTGTTTATTTATACCTTTTCAGAATAAAGAACTTGGAACATTTCAAGTCATTGAGCTGAGGGTAAATAGCAATTGGGGACATCCTGAGTATACCTGCCTCTATCGATTCCGTGTCCATGGAGAGCCAGTGAAGTAATGTTGGGAGACCGAGACCCTGCCCTGTAGGACATGTTTGGGCAGCATTTCAAGGACCTATTCTGTATAGTTTTTCCACATATCTGAAGTTACAGTACTGGATACTGTTCTACCATTCAAACCTTGCTCTGTGCTTTTGTTGCAAATAGGAATGGAAGCACTGTTTTTCTGGAAATAACAACAAAGGTATTTGGAACTAGAAAATATCGAAAAGAAACTTTTGTCTCAATTTTGGGATTGTCTTTCCAGTTTACTACCTGAGATGTGAATAAATCGGCAAAGAGTGGATGGATGAAATCTGCTGGATAAGAAATCATCCCTTTCACAAGACAACCTTCACATGCCCATCAGGTCATCTTAATGGCAAAGTCCAAGCACCCACCTCCATTATGGATCTTGGGATACACTAAGAAAATTTTAAACTTTGTTCTGGTATTGCAAGTAATCTAGATATTCAAATTTTAATTCCATACATTTAAATTAAAGTTTTAGTTCCTGACAGCTACAACTATAAAATAAGATGGCAAACTTTGCTTCTACTAGCCTTTAAACATGGTGAAAGACCACATGCTCCCATAATGTATAATAACTGAAAATGATGTTTGTGTTCATCTAGACACAGTTATCCTTTACATCTGATCAGTCCCCACAAACCCCTCACATATGTTTCACTATCAGGATGGAGAGATGCAGGTATTGCCTCCCAGGAATATAATGTTGATACTGGCTAAGCACACTTCAGGTTACTACAGCTCTGATCGTGTCCAATTGGATAGCTGTTTCTCAGGACTAATGTGATTAAGATGATTGGCAGGGAGCTGAATTGTAACAAAAATGAACATTCCGTCCATCAAGCTCTTTAACTGGAAATATTACGCACGCCAAACAGCATTGCACAAGGATCCTTGACATATGGAAGAATTACTCTCCTCTAAAATTCTTAGCATTTGTATCTTAATGTATATGCTTCAAAGAGAGACATTCATGAGCAAATTTCAATTGTAAATTGTTAAAACCTAAGATCTAACATTCTAAAGTGATGATGTTTGTACTTAGCAAGTGGCAAACACAGACAAGTCAGAAATCATGTTACTTTTGCTATCTTTAGTTGCTCTGAATGTATTAAGAAACAACCACATATGAATGAGATTGATGTGAACCCATACTAGTTAGGATGCTGGGTAGTTCTTTAAAATACATTTGAGCACAATCCAGCAGCTTTTGTAATCTGCTGAAATACCACACATTACCAGTTATTAAATTTCAGTTATTAATTTGCTAATGGAGAGATACCCACCTTTGCGTTTGAAAGTCCAGTAATATAACTACTTGGCTGTTCTGCTCAATATCATGTTGAGTAATGCTTCTTCAGAATTCTTAATATGCCCACTTTCATTCACTGTTGTAAAGGGCTAGTTGAGGCTCTATTGCACATATCAATAGGTACAACACCATGCTTGCATTTTTAAGCCATCTAGTACTTTTACCGTTTTGGCTGCTTAATATGGTACAGAGCGCAGAATAATATTATCCAGTTTATAATTTATCTTTCTTGTATTTTAAGGAATTTGGTACCAATCCTTCCCAAATCCCAAACCCAGAACCAAGAGTGTGATGAAAATAATTTTGTGATGAAAGATAGAAGTCTTTCTTGAGTGCCATAATTGTACTGCTGTAAATATCATCATTGCCCATTTCACACCTAATCTGTTAAACATGAACAAAGCTCTTTACAATAGACCAGAATTGATCTTCAATTGTTAGGTTTGCTAGGCTGTTTTTAAGAAAATTGTTAGCTCTGGTACAAGCCTTTAAAGGTCAACGTGACAGTATTAAGAATATATAAGTATGTTTTGATGAAATATTTTCTTTAATCATTAAAATTAACCAATGTTATGGAGCAACAAGAATTGATCACAACTTTTCATTTCAATATCAAATGTGGTATAATAGAAATGATGTCAATGATTTACTACTGGATAATACTGAGGACCTTTTTTTTTCTGTTCTATTATTGTATAGAACAGAAATCAAAGGACCAAATCTGTAGTAGACAATTTTCTTTATTCTCTTCAGACCTTTAATGCATGTTTATGTAATTAGCATTCAATGTGTTTGTTTCTAAAGTGCAATACTCACTTGCATTTGCAGAAAAGGTTCTTTATTGATATTTATTATTTGATATTTCTAATGTAACATTGTGCTGTTAAATTGCATGCTTATTAAGCTAGTTGATCTTAAAAATGTCACTTCTGTAAAATGTCCAGGAAATAGTGCAGTTTTATTGTTGTAGTCAGGCTGCTGAAGGAAACCTGTGGTTGTGTTTAAGCCACTGGCCCAGTTTAGAAAACAGCCATGTTCACTGTATTGGCATGACCTGCTTTCAGTTTTAGTATTGACAGTTTGTGACACTACATCTCAAATGGCTCAGCAAGACAGATCATATTTGAGGTGCATAGTTTAGACTGTTTCAACTGCCAAATATTTTTGATGTCACTCTCTCTGAATTACCTGTGGAATGTTTACCATAATAATGGTACTAAACAAATTCAAATTATCAATTTCAAGCACGGGCACGATTTGCTAGTAATGTTGGAACATTGAAATTTCTTTGATTTAAACCATCCGATTTACAATTCGTTAAGTTCCAACTTTTATTTAACATGCTGCCATTGTACATTATCCAAAGAAATGAGTTAAATGGGTTTTCAAATGAAATATATAGAAAGTATGCTAGCTTACTCACTAAAATTAAAAGGTATCCCTTCTGACATACTTTGTCACTGCTTAGCTATCCCGTAATATGTCTGATTTTTTTCTTTAGTTTCTGTAGAAGGTATAACTGAATTGGTCAAGAAAGGCCAGACACAGATTTACATGTTGGACAGGCAAGGCAAAGAAAAGACAAGTTATTTTTTTGCTTTCATGATTTTTAAAAGCCAAACAATTCACAATCTTTGAGTAAAGCTCTGCCTTCATTCATTCCTGATATCATTAATGCTGTTCAAAAAGCATTCTCATATTATCCTTTTGAGGTACATTAGTCTCTTTCAGATCATTTAAGATTAACCTTTCACTGGTTACAGAGGAAATTAGGTTATAAGGAATAAATATTAAATAGTTTCATACCCAGGCATCAAAACAGAAATTGCTGGAAAATCTCAACTGGGTCTGGCAGCATCTGTGGAGGGAAATCAGAGTTAATGTTTCAGTTCCGGTGACCGATCTTCAGCACTTTTTAAAAATTTCTCTCCACAGATGCTGCCAGCAATTTCTGCTTTTGAATCTGATTTCCAGCGTCTGCTGTCCTCTTGGTTTCATATACAAGCAATTGGTGTACGAACTTAGAATAACATCATGCACTATCTTGATAATAGGCAGTAGAAACGGGCTGGATAAAAGTGTCTTTTGAGTATAACATGATTCAATGTGAAAATCACTTCAGGAAATTTTAAGGTTGCACTAATTGGCATCTGATGTAATAAATGAAGCAGCAAGTAGCTAATGCTTTTGAAGAATGGCCTGGGAATTACAAATGATGAGTGTCCAGAGTAAAGGAATTTCCATTCCTCACAATTTAACATCAAACTCCTTGGCAAGCAGTAAGAGAAATATTGCAAATGTAGATGTAAATGAAAAGCTGCAACACCTCCCATAAATTAGATGCAACGAAAACAATTTGAGGGAGCTTGAAGGAATCTCAAATCAACACATGCTGCAGAAGAGAGACTTTGATTTTTCATTCTTGTAAAACTGCACCCCCCTCCAGCTGGGTCGAACAGTTCTTTTCCTCATCCATGAAATCTAATAGCACATTTCACCGTTAAGTTACTGATTTACCACAGCCAGTGTCTGCATCACGTTTATTTATGCAAGTGGAATAAGAATAGCGCAAGCCACGAAGTGACAAGTAATTTATTTTAATGACTTGCAGCATTAGCTGAGTATATCAGTAGTATTGAACAACATTTGCACTGCCATGCGACTGCACTGCTCATAAGCACCTTTAAGATGTTTAAGTCATCATTAACACATTTTCAAAAAAGATTGAAAGAGAAACCACCACAAGTATTGGAGCTGTTGACAGCCTTGTATTTAAAATATAGACTTATTATTGACAGGGTTACGCCTAACAATATATGGATATTAAATATAGAAAAGGGTACTTTATTTTAGATGTAGTTTATAAAATACTCTTGCAGCTAAAAAAAATGCAAGCATTGCAATATAGATTTTTCATAGCTAAGGCATCCATCCTGTGCAAGTCAGAAGTTTTAAACCATTCAAACTATATTATGTCTATCCACCACTATCTCTAATACATGATATTGACCATGCTTTAATTCCTGTTCATCACATGAGACTATTGTTACTTCAGATTTAAACTGAAATACAACAGCTTTAAATTGTTTCTGGATACTTCACTTTGTTTGCAATTAAAAAAACACCAAGATGAGCATTTTAATGTTTATTTTATTTCTTGTATTGAGATGATCAGTTCTACCATGATGTAACTATTGGATACAAATGCAAGTATTTTTAGAGCATAAAAGGATTCTGGAATTTATTTTTGTATGCTTCCCTCTAACTTAAATCACTATTGTTTTATTATAATTTGCATTGCATAAAAATAAAGCTACAAATACATTTAACAGTTCTGATGTACTTTTGCATGTTAAAATTAAAAAGTGCAAAACATTCAATGGTAGATTTCTCAAACTGGGTATGAGTAGAAACTATTCTCTAGATCAATGACACCCAAGTTTTGAAATGTTCCTCAGGCCCATTTAGCCTAAACACAGGGCCAGAATTAGCTTGGAGTGATGGATGTTTTACAAGGCAGATTTTCCACTCTGCACTGTTTGGACAGGAAATTGATTGTAGACGTTGAGCTCTGACTTCAGCCTTATGCTGCTGATCTTTGAACATCTCATGTGGAGGGGTGTAGGCAAATCGAAGGACCTCTGTCAGTGTGCGCCTGGGTCCTGCCAGGCTAACTGGGTCCAGGTACTGGGCTGTGGAGGAGGTCATATCTGTCAATGATTTTAGAGGGAAGTGGGCATTGTGGGAGATACAGTGCTTTATCTTCCATCCAACCTCATTTTGATTTAGCCCCTTACTGCTGTTGTTATCCCTTCCTTACTTCCAAACCTAGATTGCTCAAAAAAGACTTTAGTTGTAAATATTCAATTGGTTATACAGATAATTTAATGGTGGCAGTTGATCGTGATTTTTTTTTTGTTTTAAAAAACTGTGATAGTGGTGGAAAAGCCATTCGGTTGTTTGTAAGAGTACTACCAGATATAAAGAGAACTAGAAAATCACATCGTTTTTTTTAATTAAAAAAAAATCGTGATGGGGATTAAACGATTTGGTTGAGTGAAAGCACTTCTGATTTAAAAAATTACAGACCCTAGAGGGCTGTTCTTGCACTGGTAGTATCGCTACCTCTGGACTAGGAGGCCTGAGTTCAAATCTCATCTGTTCCAGAGGTGTGTAATAACACCTGTGAATAGGGTTGATTTTTTAAAAAAAAGTTTCTAAAGTCCTAACTTTGCCCTCACCTTTGGTTTGTATTGCCCTTAATAGCTTTTTCATGTAAATATCTAATTGGCTACACGGGTGATTACCTGATTAGATTCCCTACAATGTGGAAACAGGCCCTTTGGCCCCACAAGTGCACACCGACCCTCCGAACAGTAACCCACCCAGTCCCACTTCCCTCTGACTAATGCACTAACACCTTGGGCAATTTAGCACGAATTCACCTGTCCTGCACATCTTGGACTGTGGGAGGAAACTGGAGCACCCAGAGGAAACCCATGCAGACACTGGGAGAATGTGCAAACTCCATACAGACAGTCACCCAAGTCTGGAATCCGAACCTGGGACCCTGGTGCTGTGAGGCAGCAGTGCTAACTACCTGTGGCAGTTAAATGGTTAAAAAAATGAAACTGTCATGGTGATTTGGTGACAGGGAAAAAAACCTACAGTTATATGTAAGAGCACTTCTGATACAAAGACAAAGCAGACTCTGTTCCTGCTCCCTAATTCCCCTATACTTGCTTTGAATGTAATTATTCAATTGGTAACTAGGGTGATTTACTGATGGTAGTTACTTGATAGAGTGGAAAACACCCTGGTGATTGCGGGAGAAAAAAGCATTCAGTTGTGTGACAATAATTCTGGATATTAAAAAGAAAACAGATGATGAGTGTGACCAATCGGGGGGCTTCCTCATAGGACTGCTCCTGGCTAAGATAGCTATTAACAGGTTCAGGCAGCAGTGGCTGTGGAGGAGATTATTTCTCTAACTGCTTGCCCCTCATCTGGGGCTACGATTGTGGAATGTCAACGAGGTGGCTTTTTGGAGTAGCTTGTGATGGAGCTATTGTACTCAATACCCTATGTGATGAAGAAAAGCATGTTGTATGCCGCCTTGACCACTCTCAACCTGTGTTACCATCATCAGGGTACAATGCACCAGAACACCTAGATCTCCCTGTACATCAATTTACCCCAGGGGTTTTTCATTTACCATACAGTTTGTTCTAGAATTGGATCTTCCAAAATACATCACCTTGCATTTGTCCAGATTGAACTCCATCTGTCATTTCTCTGCCCAACTCTCCAATCTATCTATATTCTGCTGCATTCTCTGACAGTCCTCTTCACTATCTGCTACTCCACCAATCTTAGTGTCATCTGCAAACTTGCTAATCAGATTCCAGATCATTTATGTAAATCACAAACATCAGTGGTCCCAGCATGAATCCCTGTGGAACACCACTGGTCACAGTTCTCCATTGTCAGAAACTCCCTTCCACCACTACTCTCTACCTCCTGTCCCAGCCAGTTCTCTATCCAAGTAGCTCGTACACTCCGGACCCCATGCGACTGCACTTTCTCCATCTGCCCACCATGTTGAACCTTATCAAATGTCTTACTTAAGTCCATGTATATGACATCTACAGCTCATCCTTCATCAATCAACTTTGTCACTTCTTCAAAGAATTCTACCAAGTTGGTAAGACATGACCTTCCATACACAAAACCATATTGCCTATTACTGATAAGCCCATTTTCTTCCAAATGTAAATATATCCCATCCCTCAGTATCTTCTCCAATAGCTTCCCTACTACTGATGTTAGGCTCACCAGTCTATAATTACCTGGATCATCCCTGCTTAAACAAGGGGACAAAATTAGCAATTCAACATGGTCTTGTCAGTGAACCTGGAAATGTTATATAGAAACATAGAAGATAGGAACAGGAGTAGACCATTCAATTCCTTGAGCTTTTTCTGCCAGTCAATATGATCAAGACTGATCATCGAGCTCAATTCCCTAATCCCATTCTCCTCCCATATCCCTTGGTCCCTTTACTCACAAGACTGAAATATTATTTGGATGGTGCAATCCTGTTCTTCAAAGAAAGATAATTGAGGTTTGTCCCACACTGCTTTTGCAAGGCAGAAACCCTTCAGTATTCTGTCCTGGTCAATTTGACGAAAGGCTCCAAGAGAATGATACAATGAAACAACTTCACCAGCTCCAAGATATGAAAACCAGGTCCTCCCTTTTGGCTTACTTGTACTCCAATGCTAATAGATCTTTCCTTAGATAAAGAGACCAAAACTGTTCACCGTATTCCAGCTATGGTATAGTTAGTGCCTTGTACAATTTTAGCAAAATCTCCCTATTTTTGTGGTCCACTCCCTTTTTAATAAAGGCCAATATTCCATTTGCCTTTTCTATTATCCATTGAACTGGAATGCCAGCTGTTTTTGACTTAGGCATGAAAATTCCCAAATTATTGTTCAGTAGCTTTCTGCAGTCTTTCTCCATTTAAATAATATTTAGCTTCTTTATTCTACCTACCAAAGTTTATCGCCTCACTATCCTCCATCTGCCAATTTTTAGCGAACTCACTTCATTTATTTACATCCCTCTGCAGACACTTTGTGTTATCCTAACCACTTGGCTTGCCACCTATTACCTGTCACCATGAACTGGAGTAGAGTATATTCACTTTCCTCAGCCAAGTAAGTTGTTAACTTATATTTCAAATAAAAATTTGAGAGTTCCTAGATTTGAAGAATCAATCTTGTTGACCTCTATTCAGATAAAGTGTCAATGTGTCCCCTCTAGGTGCAGTAGCAGTATTTCCCGTCCCCCCACCCCGTTCAAATCCAATTTCAGTATGAATGTCCTCTTTCAGACCCATCACCAGTATAAGTAACAGTAATATTAATGCAAGTGAAATAGCCCATTGGAGGCTGGTATCCACTCTTCATTTACACAAGCACTGTACATGGACTCTGACCAACTAGCTCAGAGTCAGTCATAGAGATTGCTAGCATGGAAACAGGCCCTTCGGTCCAACTTGTCCATGTTGACAAGATACCTAAATTAGTCTTATCCCATTTGCCAGCCCTTGGCTCATAGCCCTCTAAATCTTCTTATTCATATACCCATCCAGATGCCTTTTAAATGTTGTTAGTGTACCACCCTCAATCACTTCCTCAGGCAGCTCATTCCATATATGCACCACCCTCTCTGTGAAAAGGTTGCCTCTTAGGTCCCTTTTAAATCTTTCCCTTCTCACCCTAAATCTATGCTCTCTAGTTCTGAACTCCCCAACCCCAGGGATCCATTAACCCTATCCATGTCCCTCATGATTTTATAAACCTCTGTAAGGTCACCCTGCAGCCTCCCAACATTTCAGGAAAAACAGCCCCAGCCTATTCAGCCTCTCCTATAGCTCAAACCCTCCAACCCTGGCAACACCTTTGTCAATCTTTTTTAACTCTTTCAAGTTTCACAACATCCTTCCTATAGGATGGAAACCAGAATTCGACAGATATTCCAAAAGTGGCCTAACCAATGGCCTGTACAGCCTCAACATGACCTCCCAACTCCTGTATGTCATTGTTTGATATCTGAGCTACAATGGTGGTCTCGTCAGTGAACTTGTAGATGGAGTTTGGACAAAATTTGGCCACGCAGTCATAAGTGTATAGGGAGTACAAGAAGGGACTGAGTACACAGCCTCTCTAGATCGAGGGGAATCCCTGAGACTCCTGTTTATATCTGTCAGCCCGGACACGAACTGCATATACCAGACTGTCGCCTGTCTCTTGCATCCAGAGTGTCTCAGGTGCAGTACCAGTATCCGCCCCCCCCCTCCACCGTTCAAATCCAGGTGGTAACAGTATCAAGGCTGAACTCTACTAGGGGTTTCATCCAGCTGCATTGGCTGCATCCAGTTTGGACTCAGATTTCTTCAAAGCTAGACAGAGAGGGAGAACCCATGGTCTGTGACAGCCTTTTCGACTGTGCTGAGGGGCAGGGTACTTTCTGCTCCTGCCCAATTTCGAGGTAGCAGCTTTCATGTGATCCACATGTTTGTTCACGACTGTATTATCCACCCCAACTTTGTATGTCACTGGACCCGATCTCACATGTACCCATGCAGGGCCATTACCATGTTCAACACCAAACTTGTCCCTGAAGTAAACTCTCTCTCTCTCTCATTTAGAGGAGTCTTATGTCCCACATTGGCATTTTGATACCATTTCACCTCTCAGGTACGGGAATATCAAGTTTAACCTGGTGCAGAGTCTTCTCCCCATCAGCAAATCTGCTGGAGCTATCCTTGTAGGTGCGTGAGGAATGGTCCTATAATCAAAAAGGAACAAGAATAGTTTGGTATTGAGTGAAGTTGTAGGCTGTTTCTTTAAGCTTGCTTTCAATGTTGGGACTGCTCTATCTACAAAACCACTGGACAATGGATGGTATGGAGCCTCCGAATATGCTGAATGCCATTCAACTTTAACAAATACTCGAAATCCCTGCTGGTGAGTGTTGCCTCATTGTCTGTAACCAATACTTCCAGAAGTCCATGTATTACAAGCAATGCTTGCAGTTTTTAATCGTCATCCCTGAGTTTGCCAAATTAACTCCATGCATGTCCAACACTTTGAATGGGCATTCACAATGAGCAAGACCACTGATCCCATAAGAGGACTGGCATAGTTCATGCGTAACCAAGTCCAGGGTTTACCCCGCCATTCCTACAAATTTGGAGGGCTGCTGGTGGTAATTTTTGTTCACCTCTGCACTCTGGGGACTATCTCACCAACACGGCTATGTCTGCATCCAATCCTGGCCACCAAACATAACTTCTTGCCAACATCTTCATTTTGGAAACCCCTAGTAGAGTTCAGCCAGTGTCTGGTGGCAATCTTTACTCAGGACAATCACTCCTGCTCCCCACAATAATGTGCCATCCTCTACGGTGATCTAGTCTCGCTGGATCCAAAACAGTTTCAATTCTGGTGGTGAGGGCCCTTTCTGTTTCCCCCATTGCCACCAATGGGGGAAGCTATATAAGTTTTCCCAGAACTGGATCTTTTTTTATCCATGGTTGGATATTGTCAGCGTTGACCAGAAGGGTATCCAAGAAGTTTGAAACTATTACAGAGTCTTCAGACGAGGCACCACTGGGGATGTATCTGCCAGTTGGAGGTGGTTCAAGGGATCTGCATTTGCCACTTGGCCTCCTAGACAATGCTCCAACTTGTAATTATATGCACTGAGAATAAGAACCCACCGCTGAATTCGACCTGAAGCTAATGGTGGCATGACTTTGTCTGCTTTAAGTAGTCCTAGTTGCTATTACAAATTTACATCCATAAAGGTATTGGTGGAACTTTCTCACACTGAAAATGATCACCAAACGTCCTTCCTCTATCTTGACAAATTTGTGTTCGGCAGCAGCCAAATTCCAGGAAGCATATGCTATTGGGCTTTCCACTCTCTTGGGCCACCAGTACTACTCTGATACTACACAGGGAGACATCACATGTCAGCACCACATCTCACTTGGGATTGTAGTGGGCCGACACTTTAGACGATGATAGTTGCTTCCCTAAAGGCTACTTCTTGGCTGTGTGACCATTTCCAAAGCTGACCCTTTTCAAAGCAGGTGTTAGGGTGCAAAACGGAGGCCAGGTTATGTATGAATTTTCTGTAATAATTCATCAACCCAAGGAACGACCCTAAGCTCCAGTACAGATCTGGGAGTCAAGGTATCTTGATCACCCTCACTTTACCTTCCAAAGGAGGTAACCCAGGGTCTTGTCAATTCTGTAGCCCAAGTAGGTTACTTGGGGCTTGGAACACATTTTCCCTTCTAAAGCGTAGACCCACCTGGAAGAAACATTTCAGCACTACAGTCAGTTCTGGTATAAAGGGGTAGTTCTGTTCTCGTGCAAAGCTGTATTATAAGAAAATCGCATAATAGCAGGACCATTTAAACTAATGGGGCCAGAATCGCGTTATAACCAATATACGCTTTAATAGTTTGTGCATAAGAAACAATGTCCCCAGTTTGTTAATCATGTTATAGTAAATGTGCGTTAATGAAACATGAGATTCACTTTTATACTCCTCCTCACAGCTCACTCTTCCACTAAACTTTGTGTCATCTGCAAATATGGAGATATTACATTTCGTTCCTTCATCCAAATCCTTAACATATATTGTAAATACACCCTACACCATAAACTATATTTTGAATTTACTTTTTGAACAGAGGAGTTAAATGTGCTACTTTCTAGTGAAGTAATGTTTGGAAAAGTAAACAAGGCAACAACTATCTACCTTGGCATTTCTTTATGGATTTTATGTTTCTATGAAGTCTGTTATGATCTAGGTACATTGTCAGCCAGCAGCTCCACAAATTTGCTCAGAACCATTTCTTTAGTTATTGTAATTTTCTTGAGGTAATCTTTCCCTTCCACTTCTGACTTATAGCTGTTTCTGGGATTTTACTTGCATCATTTGCAGTGAAGACTAATGCAAAAAACCTATTCAAATAATATGCCATCTCCTTACTTTCATTGTTAATTCCTAGACTAACTTTCTATCAGACCAAGTCACTTGAATTCTTTTCCTTTTTTCAATAACTATAGAAACTCATATTATCAGTTTTTATATTTCTAGCTAGCTTACTTTCATACTTGCTTCATTATTAATCTTTTAGTTTTTTAAAATATTCTATCCAATCAAACCTTTCTTTGAGTAATTTTTTTTGTTTCACTAACTTTTAACTTTTATAAATTAATCATGGATGGTAGGTTTTCACATTAGATTCTAACAAGAAAGAAAAATTCTCTTTTCATTCTGTGAAATATTCCTTTCGATGTCTGCCAGTGCATCTCTATTGAATTATCCATGAACCGAATTTACCAGTCCCGTTAGTTAGCTGCTTTCATTCCCTCATAATTGTCATTATTTAAATTAAGAATATTAGTCTTGGAACCCACACTCTTCTCTCCCTTAAACAGACTGTAAAATTCAAACATATTATAATTGCTGCTAACAGCATGTTCACTATGAAGTCATCAATTAATCCTATCATGTTGTACAAAATCAAGTCTCTAAGAATTCCTCTCCGATTCATATGCTGTTCTTGAAAAATACTATAGATTGTCTTTGTGTTGAACCTCAGGAGATGGGAGCAATATTAAATTAATATTTTGTGTCAATTTTTACTGCAGAGACAGAAATGGAAGCTAGAGAACTCGGAGAAGTAAATATTGATGTTTGAAAACAGTTCACAATACAGAAGAAGTGCTGGAGATCTTAAACATAAATCTAGATACCATATACACTCAAGTAATACACAAATTTTTGTGACTACTTTTTAGAGTTAAATTACTATTTTTGAAGGGCTGAAATTCATATAGAGTTGGAATGTTATGTTGAGGTCCCTTCTGCAGTATTGTGTCCCTACAATTAAATTATTTATATATTATTAAGCTGGAGCAGATTCAGATGACATTTACCAGGTGTTACTAGGAAGGGAGAGTATGAGATATAAAGATAGGCTGGGACATTTTTTTAACAGGATCACAAGAGGTTGAAGGATGACCTTGTAGAGACTTACAAATTCACGGTCAGAAGCCACAGGACAAAAGGTTGTAGTCCAACAAGTTTATATGAAATTACAAGCTTTCGGAGTGCAGCTCCTTTGTCAGTTCCACTCCACCTGAAGGGCAGCGCTCAGGAAGCTTGTAATTTCAAATAAACCTAGGCGAAAGTGAGGACTGCAGATGCTGGAGATCACAGTCAAGATTAGAGTGGTGCTGGAAAAGCACAGCAGGTCAGGCAGCATGGGAGGAGTAGGAAACCTAATGGACTATAACCTGATGTGTTGTGACTGCTGACCTCAGTCCAACGCTGATACCTCCACATTACAAAAACATGAGGGATATAAATAAAGTGAATGGCAGTTTTCCCCAAGGTTGGGGTTTTATGGTTAAGGGCATATTTTTAAGGTGAAAACAGAAACACTTTAAAAAAGACATAATGGTACTTTTTTTCGTGTGTGGAACGAACTTCCAGGGGAAGTGGTAGATGCAGGTACAGTTACAACGTTTAAAAGACATTTAAGTAAGCACATGAATAAAAATGGAGGGATATTGATGCAGGTGGGACTCGTTTAATTTGGAATTATGGCTGGCATAGACTGGTTGGACCAAGGGCTTGTTTCCGTGCGGTGTGACTCAACCCTGAAAATATTCAATGAAATCCCTTTCTCGGTTATATTGCCCATTCGATTCTCATAGTCTATGTTTTAAAATCTGCTGACGATCGCCGTATCTTTCTGTCAGACACCGATTTATTTCATTTGTTGTACTCCATCCTACTGTGTCGCTATTGTCAGAGGACACAAACACTACCTCTATCAGTGAGTTCTTCCCTTTACTTCTTCTTATCCCAACCTGAGTCCCTAAGCGACTTCGATTTTTGTACGGCACTCAATCGAAGAAATATCTTTCAGGAGGCAGTACATCACCGGGAACGGGAATCGCTCTTCCCACCAAAACCAACCGCCGCCTCAATTCAAACAGGTACCACGTGACGAAGGCCAATGATCGGAGCGGCGGGAGTGAGGGAAGGTCTTCACACCGAGAGACGGGGAGGTAAGGGGAGGGGGTGGTTGGATAAGGGGAGGATGGGGCTGAGGGGAGGATGCGGGGAGATGAGGGCAGGATGGGGAGAGATGAGGGGAAGATGGGGGTTGGGGGAGATGAGGGGAAGATGGGGGTTGGGGGAGATGAGGGGAAGATGGGAGTTGGGGGATATGAGGGGAGGATGGGAGGAGATGAGGGGAGGATGGGGAGAGATGAGGGGAGAGTGGGGGTTGGGGGAGATGAGGGGAGGTTGGGGGAGATGAGGGGAGGATGGGGGGAGATGAGGGGAAGGTGGGAGGAGATGAGGGGAAGGTGGGAGGAGATGGGGGGAGGATGGGAGGAGATGGGGGGAGATGCGGCGAGATGAGGGGAGGATGGGGGTTTGGAGAGGATGGAGGAGATGAGGGGAGGATGGGGGTTGGGGAGATGAGGGGAAGATGGGGAGATGAGGGGAGGATGGGGAGATGTGGGGATGATGGGGGTTGGGGGAGATGAGGGGAGGATGGAGAGATGAGGGGAGGATGGAGGTTGGGGGAGATGAGGGAGGGTTTGGGGAGGATGGGGGTTGGGGGATATGAGGGGAGGATGGGGGGAGATGAGGGGAGGATGGGGGAGAGGGGAGGATGGGGGAGATGAGGGGAGGATGGGGGTTTGGGGAGATGAGGGGAGGATGGGGGAGATGAGGGGAGGATGGGGAGATGAGGGGAGGATGGGGGAGATGAGTGGAGGATGGGGTTTGGGAGATGAGGGGAGGATGGGGGAGATGAGGGGAGGAAGGGGAGATGAGGGGAGGATGATGTTTGGGGAGATGAGAGGAGGAATGGGAGCTGAGGGGAGGATGGGGTTTGGGAGGATGGGGGTTTGGGGAGATGAGGGGAGGATGGGGGTTTGGGGAGATGAGGGGAGGATGGGGGAGATGAGGGGAGGATGGGGGTTTGGGGAGATGAGGGGAAGATGGGGGTTTGGGGAGATGGGTGGAGGATGGGGAATATTGGAGGGAGGATGGAGAGGATTGAGGGGAGGATGGGGTGTTTGAGGGGAGGATGGGGGAGATGAGTGGAGCGTGGGGGTTTGGGGAGTTGAGGGGAGGATGGGGGAGATGAGAGGATGTGGGGAGACGAGGGGAGGATTGGGGGGTTGAGGGGAGGATGGGGAGATGAGGGGAGGATGGGAGTTTGGGGAGATGAGGGGAGGATGGGGGGAGATGAGGGGAGCATGGGGGTTTGGGGAGATGAGGGGTGGATGAGGGTTTGGGGAGATGAGGGGAGGATGGGGATGGATGAGGGAGGATGGGGGGAGATGAGGGGAGGATGGGGGTTTGGGGAGATGAGGGGAGGATGGGGGTTTGGGGAGATGAGGGGAGGATGGGGGTTTGGGGAGATGAGGGGAGGATGGGGGTTTGGGGAGATGAGGGGTGGATGTGGGTTTGGGGAGATGAGGGGAGGATGTGGGTTTGGGGAGATGAGGGGAGGATGGGGTTTTGGGGAGATGAGGGGAGGATGGGGAGATGAGGGGAGGATGGGGGTTTGGGGAGATGAGGGAAGGATGGGGAGATGAGGAGAGATGAGGGGAGGATGGGGGGAGATGTGGGTAGATGGGGGGAGATTAGGGGAGGATGGGTGTTGGGGGAGATGAGGGGAGGAAGGGAATATGAGGGGAGGATTGGGGGAGGTGAGGGGAGGATGGGGGTTGGTGGAGGTGAGGGGAGGATGGGTGTTGGGGGAGATGAACGGAGGATGGGGGTTATATGAGGGGAGGATGGGGGTTATATGAGGGGAGGATTGGGGGAGGTGAGGGGAGGATTGGGGGAGGTGAGGGGAGCATGGGGGTTTGGGGAGATGAGGGGTGGATGAGGGTTTGGGGAGATGAGGGGAGGATGGGGATGGATGAGGGAGGATGGGAGGAGATGAGGGGAGGATGGGGTTTGAGGAGATGAAGGGAGGATGGGGGTTGGGGGAGATGAGGGGAGGATGGGGGTTTAGGGAGATGAGGGAAGGATGGGGGAGATGTGGGGAGGATGGGGAGATGTGGGGAGGATGGGGAGATGTGGGGAGGATGGAGGATGGGGGTTGGGGGAGAAGGTGGGTGTTGGGGGAGATGAGGGAGGGTTCGGGTAGATGAGGGGAGGATGGGGGTTGGGGAGATGAGGGGAGGATGGGGGAGTTGGGAGGATGGGGGGAGATGAGGGGAGGATGGGGGTTTGGGGAGATGAGGGGAGGATGGGGGTTTAGGGAGATGTGGGAAGGATGGGGGAGATGAGGGGAGGATGGGGGAGATGAGGGGAGGATGGGGGGAGAAGCAGGGAGATGAGTGGAGCATGGGGGTTTGGGGATATGAGGAGAGGATGGGGGGAGATGAGGGGAGGATGGGGGGAAATGGGAGGATGGGAGGAGAGGAGGGGAGATGAGTGGAGGATGGGGTTTTGGGGAGATGAGGGGAGGATGGGGGAGATGAGGGGACGATGGGGGTTAGGGGAAATGAGGGGAGGATGGGGGAGATGAGGGGAGGATGGAGGTTTGGTGAGATGAGAGGAGGAATGGGGAGCTGAGGGGAGGATGGGGATTTGGGAGATGAGGGGAGGATGGGGGAGATGAGGGGAGTATGGGGGTTTGGGGAGACGAGGGGAGGATGGGGGAGATGAGGGGAGGATTGGGGTTTGGGGAGATGAGGGGAGGATGGGGAATATTGGAGGGAGGATTGAGGGGAGGATGGGGTGTTTGAGGGGAGGATTGGGTGTTTGTGGAAATGATGGGGTTTGAGGGGAAGATGGGGCTATTGAGGGGAGCATGGGGGGGAGTGAGGGGAGGATCGGGAGATGAGGGGAGGATAAGGGTTTGGGGAGATGAGGGTAGGAAGGGGGAGGATGGTGTGATTGAGGGGAGGATGGCAGGTTTGAGGTAGGATGGCGGGTTTGTGGAGATGAGTGGAGGATGGGGGTTTGGGGAGATGAAGGGAGGAATGGGGGTTATTGAGGGGTGGATCGGGGGACTGAGGGGAGGATGAGGGTTTGAGGGGAGGATGGGGAGATGACTGGAGGATGAGGGTACTGAGGGGAGGATGAGGGTTTGAGGGGAGGATGGGGAGATGACAGGAGGATGAGGGTACTGAGGGAGGATGGTGGGTTCGGGGGAAGATGGGGAGTTGAGGGGAGGATGGAGGGAATTGTGGGGATGATGGGGGTTTGGGGAGATGAGGGGAGGATGGGGGGAGATGAGGGAGTATTGGGGGGAGATGAGGAGTATGGGGGGAGCTGAGGGGAGGATGGGGGAGATGAGGGGAGGATGGGGGAGATGATGGAGGATGGGGCTTTGGGGAGATGAGGGGTGGATGAGGGTTTGGGGAGATGAGGGGAGGATGGGATGGACGAGGGAGGATGGGGATGGACGAGGGAGGATGGAGGGAGATGAGGGGAGGATGGGGGAGATGAGGGGAGGATGGGGGAGATGATGGGAGGATGGGGGTTTGAGGAGATGAAGGGAGGATGGGGGTTGGGGGAGATGAGGGGAGGATGGGGGAGATGAGGGGAGGATGGGGGTTTAGGGAGATGAGGGGAGAATGGGGGGAGAAGCAGGAGATGAGTGGAGCATGGGGGTTTGGGGATATGAGGGGAAGGATGGGGGAGATGAGGGAAGATGGGGGAGATGAGCGGAGGAATGGGGAGATGAGGGAGGATGGGGGGAAATGGGAGGATGGGAGGAGAGGACGGAGATGAGTGGAGGATGGAGGTTTGGGGAGATGAGGGGAGGATGGGGGAGATGAGGGGAGGATGGGGAGATGAGGGGAGGATGGGGGTTAGGGAGATGAGTGGAGGATGGGGGTTTGGGAGATGAGGGGAGGATGGGGGAGATGAGGGGAGGAAGGGGGAGATGAGGGGAGGATGGATGTTTGGGGAGATGAGAGGAGGAATGGGGAGCTGAGGGGAGGATGGGGGTTTGGGGAGGATGGGGGTTGGGAGATGAGGGGGAGGATGGGGTTTGGGGAGATGAGGGGAGGATGGGGGAGATGAGGGGAGGATGGGGGTTTGGGGAGATGAGGGGGAAGATGGGGGTTTGGGAGATGGGTGGAGGAGGGGAATATTGGAGGGAGGATGGAGAGGATTGAGGGGAGGATGGGGTTGTTTGAGGGGAGGATGGGGGGAGATGAGTGGAGCGTGGGGGTTTGGGGAGTTGAGGGAGGATGGGGGAGATGAGAGGATGTGGGGAGACGAGGGGAGGATTGGGGGTTGAGGGGAGGATGGGGGAGATGAGGGGAGGATGGGGGTTTGGGGAGATGAGGGGAGGATGGGGGAGATGAGGGAGGATGGGGGAGATGAGGGGAGCATGGGGGTTTGGGAGATGAGGGGTGGATGAGGGTTTGGGGAGATGAGGGAGGATGGGATGATGAGGGAGGATGGGGGAGATGAGGGGAGGATGGGGGTTTGAGGAGATGAAGGGAGGATGGGGGTTGGGGGAGATGAGGGGAGAATGGGGGTTAGGGAGATGAGGGAAGGATGGTGAGATGTGGGGTGGATGGTGAGATGTGGGGAGGATGGGGAGATGTGGGAGGATGGAGATGGGGTGGGGGAGAAGGGGGGTGTTGGGGAGATGAGGGGAGGATGGGGTTGGGAGATGAGGGGAGGATGGGGGAGTTGGGAGGATGGGGGAGATGAGGGAGGATGGGGTTTGGGGAGATGAGGGAGGATGGGGGTTGGGGGAGATGAGGGGAGGATGGGGGTTTAGGGAGATGAGGGAAGGATGGGGGATGAGGGGAGGATGGGGAGATGTGGGGAGGATGGGGAGTGGTGGGGAGGATGGAGGTTGGGGAGAAGGGGGTGTTGGGGGAGATGAGGGAGGGTTCGGGTAGATGAGGGGAGGATGGGGGTTGGGGAGATGAGGGAGGATGGGGGAGTTGGGAGGATGGGGGGAGATGAGGGAGGATGGGGGTTTGGGAGATGAGGGAGGATGGGGGTTTGGGGAGATGAGGGGAGGATGGGGGTTTGGGGAGATGAGGGGTGGATGTGGGTTTGGGGAGATGAGGGGAGGATGTGGGTTTGGGGAGATGAGGGGAGGATGGGGTTTTGGGGAGATGAGGGGAGGATGGGGGTTTGGGGAGATGAGGGAAGGATGGGGAGATGAGGAGAGATGAGGGGAGATGGGGGAGATGTGGGTAGATGGGGGGAGATTAGGGGAGGATGGGTGTTGGGGGAGATGAGGGGAGGAAGGGAATATGAGGGGAGGATTGGGGGAGGTGAGGGGAGGATGGGGGTTGGTGGAGGTGAGGGGAGGATGGGTGTTGGGGGAGATGAACGGAGGATGGGGGTTATATGAGGGGAGGATGGGGGTTATATGAGGGGAGGATTGGGGGAGGTGAGGGGAGGATTGGGGGAGGTGAGGGGAGCATGGGGGTTTGGGGAGATGAGGGGTGGATGAGGGTTTGAGGAGATGAGGGGAGGATGGGGATGGATGAGGGAGGATGGGGGGAGATGAGGGGAGGATGGGGGTTTGAGGAGATGAAGGGAGGATGGGGGTTGGGGGAGATGAGGGGAGGATGGGGGTTTAGGGAGATGAGGGAAGGATGGGGGAGATGTGGGGAGGATGGGGAGATGTGGGGAGGATGGGGAGATGTGGGGAGGATGGGGGTTGGGGGAGAAGGGGGGTGTTGGGGGAGATGAGGGAGGGTTCGGGTAGATGAGGGGAGGATGGGGGTTGGGGAGATGAGGGGAGGATGGGGGAGTTGGGAGGATGGGGGGAGATGAGGGGGAGGATGGGGGTTTGGGGAGATGAGGGGAGGATGGGGGTTTAGGGAGATGAGGGAAGGATGGGGGAGATGAGGGGAGGATGGGGGAGATGAGGGGTGGATGGGGGGAGAAGCAGGGAGATGAGTGGAGCATGGGGGTTTGGGGATATGAGGAGAGGATGGGGGGAGATGAGGGGAGGATGGGGGGAGATGGGAGGAGAGGAGGGGAGATGAGTGGAGGATGGGGGTTTGGGGAGATGAGGGGAGGATGGGGGAGATGAGGGGACGATGGGGGTTAGGGGAAATGAGGGGAGGATGGGGGAGATGAGGGGAGGATGGAGGTTTGGTGAGATGAGAGGAGGAATGGGGAGCTGAGGGGAGGATGGGGATTTGGGAGATGAGGGGAGGATGGGGGAGATGAGGGGAGTATGGGGGTTTGGGGAGACGAGGGGAGGATGGGGGAGATGAGGGGAGGATTGGGGTTTGGGGAGATGAGGGGAGGATGGGGAATATTGGAGGGAGGATTGAGGGGAGGATGGGGTGTTTGAGGGGAGGATTGGGTGTTTGTGGAAATGATGGGGTTTGAGGGGAAGATGGGGCTATTGAGGGGAGCATGGGGGGGATTGAGGGGAGGATCGGGAGATGAGGGGAGGATAAGGGTTTGGGGAGATGAGGGTAGGAAGGGGGAGGATGGTGTGATTGAGGGGAGGATGGCAGGTTTGAGGTAGGATGGCGGGTTTGTGGAGATGAGTGGAGGATGGGGGTTTGGGGAGATGAAGGGAGGAATGGGGGTTATTGAGGGGTGGATCGGGGGACTGAGGGGAGGATGAGGGTTTGAGGGGAGGATGGGGAGATGACTGGAGGATGAGGGTACTGAGGGGAGGATGAGGGTTTGAGGGGAGGATGGGGAGATGACAGGAGGATGAGGGTACTGAGGGGAGGATGGTGGGTTTCGGGGGTGGATGGGGGAGTTTGAGGGGAGGATGGAGGGCTTTGAGGGGAGCATGGGGAATTGTGGGGATGATGGGGGTTTGGGGAGATGAGGGGAGGATGGGGGGAGATGAGGGAGTATGGGGGGAGATGAGGGACTATGGGGGGAGCTGAGGGGAGGATGGGGGAGATGAGGGGAGGATGGGGGAGATGATGGGAGGATGGGGCTTTGGGGAGATGAGGGGTGGATGAGGGTTTGGGGAGATGAGGGGAGGATGGGGATGGACGAGGGGAGGATGGGGATGGACGAGGGAGGATGGGGGGAGATGAGGGGAGGATGGGGGAGATGAGGGGAGGATGGGGGAGATGATGGGAGGATGGGGGTTTGAGGAGATGAAGGGAGGATGGGGGTTGGGGGAGATGAGGGGAGGATGGGGGTTTAGGGAGATGAGGGAAGGATGAGGGAGATGAGGGGAGAATGGGGGGAGAAGCAGGGAGATGAGTGGAGCATGGGGGTTTGGGGATATGAGGGGAAGGATGGGGGGAGATGAGGGAAGGATGGGGGAGATGAGCGGAGGAATGGGGAGATGAGGGGAGGATGGGGGGGAAATGGGAGGATGGGAGGAGAGGAGGGGAGATGAGTGGAGGATGGAGGTTTGGGGAGATGAGGGGAGGATGGGGGAGATGAGGGGAGGATGGGGGAGATGAGGGGAGGATGGGGGAGATGAGTGGAGGATGGGGGTTTGGGGAGATGAGGGGAGGATGGGGGAGATGAGGGGAGGAAGGGGGAGATGAGGGGAGGATGGATGTTTGGGGAGATGAGAGGAGGAATGGGGAGCTGAGGGGAGGATGGGGGTTTGGGGAGGATGGGGGTTTGGGGAGATGAGGGGAGGATGGGGGTTTGGGGAGATGAGGGGAGGATGGGGGAGATGAGGGGAGGATGGGGGTTTGGGGAGATGAGGGGAAGATGGGGGTTT